>NC_037338.1:59346229-59648914 GCF_002263795.3 Bos taurus | reverse complement strand
GGTCTTAGGAAGAATCACTAGGAACAAAGCTAGTGGAGGTGATGGAATTCCAGCTGTTCAAATCCTAAAAGATGATGCTGTGAAAGTGCTGTACTCAATATGCCAGCAAATTTGGAAAACTCAGCAGTGGCCACAGGACTGGAAAAGGTCAGATTTCATTCCAATCACAAAGAGGCATAATATTAAAGAATATTCAAACTCCTCACAATTGCCCTCATTTCACATGCTAGCAGGGTAATTCTTAAAATCCTTCAATCTAGACTTCAACTGTATGTGAATTGTGAACTTCCAGATGTTCAAGCTGGATTTAGAAAAGGCAGAGGAACAAGAAATCAAATTGCCAACATCAATTGGATCATTGAAAAAGTGAGAAAGTTCCAGAAAAACATCTGCTTCTGCTTCACTGACTATGCCAAAGCCTTTGACTGTGTGGGTCACAACAAACTGTGGAAAATTCTGAAAGAGATGGGAATACCAGATCACCTGACCTGCCTCCTGAGAAACCTGTATGCAGGTCAAGAAGCAACAGTTAGAACAGGACATGAAACAACGGACTGGTTTCTAATTGAGAAAGGATTATATCAAGGCTGTATATTGTCACTCTGCTTATTTAACTTATATTAAGAGTACATCATGCAAAATTCTGGGTTGGATGAAGCACAAGCTGGAATCAAGATTGCCGGGAGAAATATCAATAACCTCAGATATGCAGATGACACCTCCCTTATGGCAGAAAGTGAAGAGGAACTAAAGAGCCTCTTGATGAAAGTGAAAGAGGAGAGTGAAAACTGGCTTAAAACTCAACATTCAGAAAACTAATACCATGGCATCCAGTCCCATCACTTCGTGGCAGATAGATGGGGAAAGAATGGAAACAGTGACAGAATTTATTTTCTTGGGCTCCAAAATCACTGAGGACTTTGATTGCAGTCATGAAATTAAAAGACGCTTGCCCCTTGAAATAAAACTGTGAAAAAACTACACAGCATATTAAAAAGCAGAGACATCACTTTGCAGAGAAAAGTCCATATAATCAAAGCTATGGTTTTTTCAGTAGTCCTTTATGGATGTGAGTGTTGGACAATAAAGAAGACTGAGCATCTAAGAACTGATGCTTTTGAACTGTGTTGGGGAAACTCTTGAGAGTCCCTTGGACTGCAAGGAGATCAAACCAGTGAGCCTTAAAGGAAATCAACCCTCAATATTCATTGGAAGGACTGATGCTGAAGCTGAAACTCCAAAACTTTGGCCACCTGATGGGAAGAGTCTTGGAAAAGACCCTGATGATGGGAAAGGTTGAAGCCAGGAGGATATGGGGACGATAGAGGATGAGATGGTTAGATGACATCACTGACAATGGACACGAGTTTGAGCAAGCTCCGGGAGACAGTGAAGGACAGGGAAGCCTGGTGTGCTGCAGTCCATGGGGTGGCAAAGAGTCGGACATGCACTAGTGACTGAACAACATCAAAGGCTATATCAATTTTTTGGAGTGAGCCGTGTACCTGGTCAATGTGATAAAATTAGCACCACATTTCTGATTTCTTACTTACAGCCAGATTGATTCTCTAGGCTCTGCTCCTCCCTGTCTCCTAGTCTCAGCTCTCTTTTATACCCAAACTCAAGACATTTCCCACTAACTTTGGAATATTCAAACTTTGGAAACAATTCAGCCTCTACTTTCAGCTTCACAAACTGAACTCATCATCGTGCTTTTATTGACTGATGGTGATCAGTAACAACTTTCCTTCAATTTTCACTCCCAGCCTTCTCTGTTGGAAATTATAATAAACTCATAGGAAAATAGCACAAAGAAAGTCCTAAGTAGACAATTTTATGTTAACTCATAAAATCCAAAACACTGCCTAGATGTTATAAAAGTCATCGTTAAAAGGAAAAGCAACATAATACACAAATTAATTTTTATTTTATTTACTTAGTTTATTTCATACATAAAAGTGCATATTCATTTCATTTAAAAATTAATTAAAAAATTCTTTGGTATGTAAGAACCCCATGTAATTAAGAACACAAGTCTAAATACACTTTAGAAATTATTTCTCTACTACTTTCTAGTGGAGTCTAGTAGAGTTTTTGTTGTAATGAGTTAAGATTAAGACATGATCTATAAGCTCCCTATTCTTTTAAAATGGCAAACTATGTCTGCCACTATTAAGTAATTAACTTAGGGCTTCTTTTTCAGTACTTTTATGTCTCTAAGCTTATTGTAATTTGGAATATAGACAGATGGCTAAGTGAAAATTGAAGGAAGGTTATGAATGATCAATATCAATTATAACAAGAAAATGATGTGGGTCAGGTTTTTAATGCTGGAAATAGAGGTTGAATGGTCCCAGAAGTTTGAATATCCTACAATTATTGAGAGATGCCATAAATTTTGCTATAGAAGTTCATATACTACCATATATTCATATTACTATAATATGAATATATAATTTTTCATCCTTGAAGTTCATGAAAATTAGCCCTAAATCCAAAATATATATGGTGATTGAATTGCACATATAAAAATTTCCTAAATTTGATTGTCCATCATTACCAACAGATGACTTCTGTTATAAGCTATCAAATTCACCTTCAGATCCTGGAATATCTCCAGTGACTCAGAAGAGTGAAATGCCACACTAGTCTATGGTTTAGAATAGTATGATTTGAACTGTCTTCTTTCTTTTAGAAAACTTGTATATATAAATTACCAGCAAAAGGAAAACCATTTATCCTAACAATAAATATCACTTTCCCTCAAGTTTAGTTTCTTTTGAACTAATCTCCAGAAAGAGACTTCTGCTTTAACAGTGAACTACAGCATCTGAAGCAGAGCCAGAAATAATATTTCCCGTAGTTATCACCACTGCTATTTGGCTCTCTTGTCAGCTACTCAGTTTAAAGTATAGGAACTTTATTAGCCTATTTCCCAGCTTTTCTCTATGTATTGAACTATGCTTGGTAAGATATGGGAGAAACTTGCCAACTTATAGGATTTCCATGACATATCCCATGCCCAATTGTTACTTTAAATTAAAAACGAGTTTTTTGGATAGCTTTAAAAACATTTGGTAAGTTACAAATAGGTTAATTTGATTTTACTATCACATAATGTTATAACCAGTTTCCAAGTTTCCTTGTGTGCTAAACACACATTTTCAATTTACTAGAGCTCAGCCAAATCCATTTTAAATTTTGGCTCGTGCCTCAAACCAAAGCTATTTGAATTTCCACAATTGTATTTTATGGGACACAGAAACATGGTCATATCAAAAGGTCACAATTAGGTTGTGTCTCAGACCCAGCAAAGACACAATCATTATCTTTCAAATTATTATTAGAGTAGAGAATACAGATGGCTTCCCTTGTGGCTCAGCTGGTAAAGGATCTGTCTGCAATGTGGGAGACCTTGGTTCAATCTCTGGGTTGGGAAGATCCCCTGAAGGGAAAGGCTACCCACTCCAGTAATTCTGGCCCGGAGAATTCCATGGACTGTATAGTCCATGGGGTCACAAAGAGTTGGACGTGACTGAGAGACTTTCACTTGCAGAGAATACAGAAAAGGGCATTGTCATATGCTTATTTCCCCCTTTATATTCAAGCTTGCTTGGTGCCCCTGTCCATGGAATTCTCCAGGCAAGAATACTGGAGTGGGGAGCCATTCCCTTCTCCAGGGGATCTGCCCAATTCAGGGATCAAACATGGGTCTCCTGCATTACAGATGGACTTTTTACTGTCTGAGCCACCAGGGAAGCCCTTATATTGAAGAGGAAACATCATATACAAGCATGCTAATCAATTAACTGACTGCTTATTTTGGGCTATTTAAAACTTATTGCTCAAAATTATTAGTGAGTAAGAGAAAATGTAAGGCATAGCCTTTGCCCTCAGTGAACTCAAAATCTAAACAGAGATGAAAACCAGTTCTTAAAAAATTAATACATAAAAAAATAAGGACTAATCTGGGTAGAAGGATGTTAGTAAGCAAAAATTATAAAAAGGGAAGGTTTCTCGAAAAAGTTAGAAAGTAGGGAAAGCTATGAAGACAAGGGCTTCCCTGGTAACTCAGAGGTAAAGGATCTGCCTGCCAATGCAGGAGATGTGGCTTTGATTCCTTTGTCAGGAAGATCCCCCAGAGAAGGAAATGGCAACCCATTGCAGAGTTTTTGCCTGGGAAATCCCATGGACTGAGGAGCCTGGTGGGCTACAGTTCATGGGGTTGAAAATGAGTTGGATATGGCTTAGTGACTAAAATAACAGCAATGAAGACCAAATGAAAAGAACTCATTTGATGGCAATATAATATGAAATTCTTGTTCTCAAAGTAAAATCAGACAAGCTCCCAGAACCTCTCACGACCTTGTTATGTCATTATTAAGTTCAGTTTGCTTCCGTGGCTCAGTCATGTCCTAGTCTTTGCGACCCCATGGGCTGCAGCATGCCAGGCTTCCCTGTCCTTCACCAACTCCTGGAGCGTACTCAAACTCATGTCCATCAAGTCGGTGATGCCATCCAACCATCTCATCCTCTGTTGTTCCCTTCTCCTCCCGCCTTCAATCTTTCCCAACATCAGGGTCTTTTCCAATGAGTCAGGTCTTTGCATTAGGTAGCCAAAGTACTGGAGTTTCGGGTTCAGCATCAGTCCTTCCAATGAATATTCAGGACTGATTTCCTTTAGGATGGACTGGTTGGATCTCCTTGCAGACCAAGGGACTCTCAAGACTCTTCTCCAACACCACAGTTCAAAAGCATCAATTCTCTAGCGCTCAGCTTTCTTTATGGTCCAACTCTCACAACTGTACATAACTACTGAAAAAACCATAGCTTTGACCAGATGGTCTTTTGTTTTTTGCAAAGTAATGTCTCTGCTTTTTAATATGCCTTCTAGGTTGGTCATAGCTTTTCTTCCAAAGAGCAGCTGTCTTTTAATTTCATGGCTGCTGTCACCATCTGCAGTGATTTTGGAGCTCCCCGAAATACAGTCTCTTGCTGTTTCCATTATTTCTCAATCTATTTGCCATGAAATGATGGGACCAGATGCCATGATCTTAGTTTTCTGAATGTTGAATTTTAAGCCAACTTTTTCATTATCCTCTTTCACTTTCATCAAGAGGCTCTGTAGTTCTTCTTCACTTTCTGCCATAAAGGTGGTGTTATCTGAGGTTATTGATATTTCTCCTGGCAATCTTGATTCCAGCTTGTGCTTCCTCCAGCCTGGCATTTCTCATGATGTACTCTGCATATAAGTTAAACAAGCAGGGTGTCAATATACAGCCTTGACGTACTCCTTTCTTGATTTGGAACCAGTCTGTTGTTCCACGTCCAGTTCTAACTATTGCTTCTTGACCTGCATACAGGTTTCTCAGGAGGCAGGTCAGGTGGTCTGGTGTTCCCATCTCGAAGAATTTTCCATAGTTTGTTGTGATCCACACAGTTAAGGCTTTGGCATAGTCAATAAAGCAGAAGTAGATGTTTTTATGGAACTCTCTCACTTTTTCAGTGATCCAGTGGATGTTGGTAATTTGATCTCTGGTTCCTCCACCTTTTCTAAATCCAGTTATATCAGTTAACTGTGAGAGATGTAAACTCTCATTATTGTTTCCTATGAGAATGTGAACATTTCAAAAATAGGTCTACTGGTAACAAATTCCCTCAAATTTTATTTTTCTGGGAAGTTTTTTCTTGTCTATACTCCTCTGCTCCTGCTGCTAAGTTGCTTCAGTCGTGTCCGACTCTGTGTGACCCCAGAGACGGCAGACCACCAGGCTCCCCTGTCCCTGGGATTCTCCAGGCAAAAACACTGGAGTGGGTTGCCATTTCCTTCTATACTCCTCTACAGGTTATTATTATTACTATTATTTTGTTTGTTTGCTTGCTTTCCATAGCTTCTTCAAAATTTTCTTTGAAAATTTTGTCTTTTATTTTCTTCAATTTGAATATTATTTCTTAATTATAGGTTTTTAAAAAGCACTTTTTATGTTTAGTGGTCTCTGAAATTCCTGGATTTGTGGTGTCGTTTCTACATTAGTTTGGGATATTCACACTAATCAGTTGCTTCAAATATTTATTCTGTTTCTTTCTCTTCTTCTTCTTCTTGTAGAATTCCCCTTAAGCATATGTTATATGCTTTGTGGTTCTCCCATAGTTCATGGGTATTCTGGGTTTATTTTTTCTTTTTTCACTTTTTTCCAGTTTTTGATGTTTTTATTGATCTAGCTTTAATCTCACTGATTTTTTTTCAGCTGTGCCCAGCCTATTAAAAAATCTATCAAAGATATTTGTTCCTGTTACAGTGTTTTGATTTCTTGTATTTATTTTTGATTTTTTTTTAGACTTCTCATCTGTCTGCTTACTTTACCCATGTGTTCTTGAATGTTCACTTTTTCTGTTGCTGCTGCTGCTGCTAAGTCGCTTTAGTCATGTCCGACTCTGTGCGACCCCATAGACAGCAGCCCATGAGGCTCCCCCGTCCCTGGGATTCTCCAGGCAAGAACACTGGAGTGGATTGCCATTTCCTTCTCCAATGCATGAAAGTGAAAAGTGAAAGTGAAGTCACTCAGTTGTGTCCGACTCTTCGTGACCCCATGGACTGCAGCCTACCAGGCTCCTCCGCCCATGGGATTTTCCAGGCAAGAGTACTGGAGTGGGGTGCCATTGCCTTCTCTGACTTTTTCCATTAGATCCCTATTAAATACAACTACTTTAAATTTCTGGTCTGATAATACCAACATTCTGACATATCTTTGTCAGGTTCTGATGCTTCCCCTGTCTCTTCAAACTTAGTTTTTTGTCCTTCAGTATGCCTTTTTTTTTTTTTTTTAAATGAAACCTAAACATTATGTAGTGGATAAAAATACCTGAAGTAAATATTCTTTTAGTGTGAGGTTTGATGTTTATCTGGCTAGGAGTATAATTGTGTTTACCATTGTTGTGGCTGCTGGTGTCACAGGCTAAAATTTCCTCTGGAATTCTTTTTATCTCTCCCATTGTCTTTGGAGTTCCCTAAAGACTTGTTCTTAAGTAAAGTTAAATGTGCAGTTCTTTCAGTTGTGTTCCTCTGTTGTTATGCAGGAGCCCTACTGATGTGGTGGTAGGAAGAGAGAGAGAAAACTTTACATAGTCTTATTTCTATGATGAATTTCAGTCTTTTAGTGAGCCTGTATACTGGGGTTGTGACCTTCGCAAGTGGTTAAGTGCTTGTCATTTCTCGTGCTCTCCCCTCTTGGTTTTGGCAGGAAGGCTAGAGGGGACTGGAGTTGATATTTCCCTTCTCCTTTATGGATGTCTAGTGGGGGCTAGATTTAGGCCCTTTTCCACCCATATACAAGGCTAGGATGGGCTTTTGGTGGGCATTCCCTTTTCCCCAGGTTGGTGAGGCTTGGGTAAAATCCCAGTCATTTAACCTCTGGAGAAATAGGGTTTTTTTTGAGAGCAGAGTTTGTTAATAAGAGCTGAATTCTCTGGAGTGTTTCAGATTGGTGATATATCCCCTCTCCATGCTGGAAAGAGTAAGAATTATTTCTCTGGTGTTTACTGTGAGACCCTGATAGAACTCTTGGAGGAAAAACTCATAAAAGTGTAAGTTCCCCACTAAGATTAGGCCCCTGCCCTTGAGTTTCAGTTCTCAAACTTGTCCACATGCAGTCTCCAGCAATTTGCCAAGTATAATTCAGGTATTTCTATCCTGGTACTGGTTCACATGGAGGTGTCTATTAATTTATGATTCTTTGACTCTGACTGTATATCTCTCTAATTTTTGAGACAGTAGTTTGACACATGATTTCAGTTAAAAACTACATCAGGGGCAACCATCCCACTGGAGCCCTTTTTATTCACTGGTATTATTTTGTTAGAACCAGATATGGAACAACTAATTGGTTCAGAATTGGGAAAGAGTGCCTTAAGGCTGTATATGATCATCCTGTTTATTTAACTTCTATGCAGAGTACATCATGTGAAATGCCAAGCAGGATGAATCACATGCTGGAATCAAGATTGCTGGGAGAAATAGCAACCAGCTCAGATATGCAGACTATACCATTCTAATGGCAGAAAAGTGAAGGGGAACTAAAGAGCTTCTTGATGAGGCTCAAGGAGGTAAGTGAAAAAATTGGCTTGAAACTCAACATTCAAAAAACTAAGATCATGGCATCTGGTCCCATCACTTCATGACAAATAGAAGGTGAAGAAGTGAAAGCAGTGACAGATTTTACGTTCTTGGGCTCAAAAAAATCACTGCAGATAGTGATAGCAGCCATAATATTAAAAGATGATTGCTCCTGGGAAGGAAAGCTATGACAAAACTAGACAGTGTATTAAAAAGTAGAGACACATCACTTTGAGACAAAGGTATATACAGTTAAAGTTATGGTTTTTCCAGTAGTCATGTACAGATGTGAGAATAGGGTCATAAAGAAGGCTGAACACTGAAGAATTGTTGCTTTTGAACTATGGTGCTGGAGAAGACTCTTGAGAGTCCCTTGGACAGCAAGAAGATCCAACCAGTCAATCCTAAAGGAAACCAACTCTGAATATTCATTGGATTGGCTGTTGCTGAAGTTCCAATATTTTGGCCACCTATTGTGAAGAGCCAACTCATTGAAAAAGACCCTGATGCTGGAAAAGATTGAGGGTAGGAGGAGAAAGGGGCGGCAGAGGATGAGATGGTTAGATAGCATCACTGAATCAATGGACATGAGTTTGTGCAAACTTAAGGAGATAGTGAAGAACAGGGAAGCCTCGAGTGTTAGAGTCCATGGGGTTGCAAAGAATTAAGTGATTGAGCAACAACATTTTAATTTTCTTTTGTATATCTGTTAGCCTACTAGGTCCTCTGTTTCTTAACAATATTTAATCTCAGCTAACTTGATGATAAGTTGGGTATTCCTTTTGTTTTTCATTGAGCAGGACTCTAAATTACAGTGTATGAGCAGTATTCCACTAGGAATTTTTCTAATCAAGTTCTTTAACTCTGTACACCTTTCTTGGTTAGGAATTTGTAAGCCAACTTTCATCTTCCCTCAACATCCCTACAGAATATCTCATCAAAATTATTCTATTTTGTGCCATTCAATTAGCACTCTTTCTGAGTTTCCATCACTGGGGAAGCCCATCATGTCAACAGATTATATGTGTGTATGTATTCATGTCTCTATCTGTCTATCTATCCATCCATCCACAGTAATATATATTCATATTTTCATATATATTTCAGTCTTGTAATGGAAAGGAGCTTGTGTAGGAGGGTAAACATTTATGTTGAAGTTAGGATCTTTTCTAGATATCTTAAAGTCTTCTTCTTCTTCTTCTTTTTTTTTTTTTTAAACAGCATTCAGTAGCTTATTGGGAGTCTCCAAAATACCTTGAGAAATTGGTCATACAGAACAAGAATTCCCAATTTGACAACATTTAGTAGAGGATAGTCTGGTCTCATTGGGCCATGCCTTACAGAAAATCATAGAGTGATGCCCATTTTGAGACATGACACCTCTGTCAACATATAGGACAAAAGATACTATCACACAGATTTATTAACTGGTAAGGTTAGGTTAGGGCATCTCAGGGCACTCATCTGAAGCACAATATGGCATGTGTGGGGTTTGTCAGCTGAGTTGTGCTTTTTTCATTAACAAGGACAAATTATTGCACAAAGCCAAAAAGGTTTTAAAAATAGCTTTGAATACAAAAGAATAAAATATAATACTTGCTTGGGATGTTATGTTAAGTAATCCATAAACTCAAGCCCAGGAATAAAGGAAGAACCATAGCATCTCTGAATATAAGCCTGCAATCAGTTTTATTACCATAATCTCCCAAGAAACTCAAGCTAGCATAACTGGCTGCACACAGATTCTTGTGAGTACAAGTTCGTAATCATAAATGATATAACATGTTTCAAACAGGTTGGAGTAATGCTTAATATACATTTATTATAAGCTCAAGCTTCTAAAAGATGAGAAGTGGGAATTATGGGTTAGACTGACAGTTGAATACTTGAGTCCATATTATGATATTTATTGGGTTGCTTCTGAACGCTGTAGCTTCAGATTTAACTCATTATATAACTGACATTTAATTGATTAAATATATTTAACTGATTATGTAAATAGTTGTTGCTATTTTGACTAAAATCAGGTTTGTTATTTATGAAGGTTTTATTGAATATTATTGTCATTGAATTTGACTGAACAATAAGTTCCAATGCTTACTGACCCATCAGAATAAAAGAGCTCATGAGTTAAGCATCATATTGAGATACATACAGTTACCAATTTGAGTCAAGTAATGAGGATAAAGAATTTACTAAAAACAGAAAACATATGAGAGAGAAGTTCTGTGCTCTACTGCTACCTCTAACTATAAGATTCCTCTTAGTTGGGTCCTGTGTTCCCATTTCAAAGTAAGAAGTTGTATTATGTAAACTGTTAAATTTTTTTCAACGTTGATACCTCATCAAAAATATTTAGGAAGCTTTTGATAAAATTAGGGCTACTTAGTTGTCATCTCAGAGAAGGCAATGGCAACCTACTCCAGTAATCTCACCTGGAAAATTCCATGGACGGAAGAGCCTGGTAGGCTGAAGTCCATGGGGTCGCGAAGAGTCGGACATGACTGAAGCAACTTAACAGCAGCAGCAGCAGCAGTTGTCATCTAGACCAATGGGAACAGACTATGAAAGAATTAATCCATTTACATACATATTGTTTGACTTCTCATTTTCTTTTGTTTCCTTTCTTTTTTTTAATTCTACAGTGACTCTGATACATAATCAACATTTAGAACCTCTCCTGTATGTATTCACTAAGTTAAAAATGGATTAGTGTAAATAGGGCATTAGTATCCTTAATGAATTTCCTATCCATGTGGTACGTCTCAAGAGAATAAAGACTAAATCTAGAAAGAATCTGAAGCAACTACCCAGGCAAAAATGGTGACAAACAGTAAGAATGAAATCTTAAGTAGGAAAGAGGGAAAACTTAAGGTAGCTTCAGACATCTTAAATGCCCAAGATTGGTTCTGACTTCAAAGACTGGGATTCTAGTATTGCAGGGCATTTCAGATTTTGAAATTAAGAATCTCTAAGGTCTGTTCTTCAAGTCCAGATACTTAATCAAGATCATCAATTTATGCAAGACAGGAAAGTCAGTGGAAAGTGTACAACCCTGGAGAGCTGGAAAGCCCTAAAAAAAATAGGACAGGTTCTCATCAGATGACTCGTTAACCAGGCTTAACATCCCTGGAGGGTAGATAGCAAGTCTCCATTAATTTTCCCACATTGAAACTACTGTAGTTAGGAAACAATACATGTGGAGGTGAGGAGGAGAAAACGTTAGACTTAGGTGTTAAATTAGTTCTAAAATGCTGGAAGGAGGACTTTAATTAGAAGTTTGGGTTTTAGCCCTAGAGCAAGAAATTTTCTAAACTCTATTATTTAACACAACAACGATATGTCTTTCCAACCTGTAACATAAAGGAGGGTTCAGGATGGGGAACACATGTATGCCTGTGGCGGATTCATTTTGATATTTGGCAAAACTAATACAATTATGTAAAGTTTAAAAATAAAATAAAATAAAAAAAAATCTAGTTAAATATTTCTCAATTATCTCCCCTCATCTCCAGTCCTCACTTGCTTGTCCTAGTTCAGATCTTTCCTTATTTCCAGTCTGAATTAGTGCTCCAGTGCCGGGGTCCAGCCCCGGTGGATCCAGGGAAATTTGAAGGAGAGACGGCGTCGGCGAATACATTGGATTTAGGGAAGGGAAAGTCGCTCAGTATTAGATACTAATTAGAGATATAAAGAGTAATAGTATATAGTAATGAGGATAGCTCAGCAGGAAAATTCAGTGGAGAAAAGAGGCTGAGTAGCTTGGTTTATGCGGGAAACCAATAAAACTTCAAGACAAGAAGCTTGCACCACTTACGTAGGCCGCAGGTGTCCTTCCATTCTCCCAAAGGAGAGGAAACACTGAGGCCTCCCGGGTCGGATCTTAGAAGCCCAGGCAAAATTAGTAAGCTTGGCGGGCTCTGCGCTCCAGATGGAGACTCAGCCACAGTTTGAGAGAGAGAGACATGGGGAGACCAGTATTTTGAGGAACTGATCACAATTCTTTATTTTCCAGGGTCTGTTTTTATACACTGAGATGTTATACAAAAGTCACGCGGGGTCAGCAGTCCTGACTTTTATTAAAGTCAGGTGCTTCATACAGATGTATACAGAGGTCTTAGGGGTGTTACATCATTTTCTGGCTAGGGGGCCTGATGACAGTTTATGACCCTCTCCTTGTGACAGCGGTCAGTCAACACTTATTTCTCCAGGGGTGATTATTCTTAAAACAGACGCCACCCAAATAAAGTTACATTCCTATAGGGTGAGGGTGTAGTGGGTTTTAAATAAGGAAAGAATTTACTTAGCCTAAGGTCTAATGTGATTAATATCAAAGGTTAATACTTATTTCTTCTATATATTCATTGATGTGTGTAAGGGCAGGGGATGTGGAGACTTAGCAGCAAACATTGGCTCAACAAATGAAAAACCCTTCACCAATACAATTTCTAATCAGCCCACTATACTTATACTAATAGTTTTCTAACTTCTCTAAGGAACCTATTTTTAGAAGGTTTAAAGCATCTTGTGCCTCTCACGGTTGGGAGGCTGTTAGCAATCACATGTGGCCGGACAAGCCTGTCAGGCAGGCTAGAGAACCTTCAGAGGAGTTTGTAAGTTTGGAACACTCCTGTCACGCCCAGGAATTATTATTAACTGGAACTCTAAGTTAACTCCTTCTCTGAAAGAGGTGGTGGGGGATAGCCCCCCGTAAAGTCAGAGGTGTAGGTGAGAGCACAAAGTAGTAAAGTAGGCAGGATCTGGTTTTGGGGGTAGATGCTCGAGAATTTCCAGGGGGACTCCTGAGGCTTGATCCCGCCCTTGCGTATGTCGAGCCTCCTTCCTCATGACCTTTGCCACGGGTGGAGGTCCTCACGCCGGCTCCCGGCACTCCAGCTTCCTCATTGGGTTGCTCTGTCTACTCTCTCCATCATGAAGCCAGTTCACCTTCCATATTCATGAAAGTGTTTTTTTTTTTTTCCTTTTAATGAAATATGAGATCTGACTTGAAAGTTTTAGTTGTTGCCTGTTTCTGGCAGGACAAATATTCTCTGCCATGTGCGGCTGGTCCTTTACCATCTGCTTACTTCTCAAGACTCTTTTCCTGTGCCTTCCACAAGTCCTCGATTCCAATCAAGCATATCCACTTGACTATTTCCTCTTAGTGATCCATGATGACATGGCAAATGGAGACTGAAAAAGATACCCCCCCCCAAAAAAAAAATTAGAATGAGAAAATCAAGGTTTCTGGGGACTAAGAATAAGGATGCCAGATATAATTGT
Source organism: Bos taurus (assembly GCF_002263795.3). NCBI lineage: Eukaryota > Metazoa > Chordata > Mammalia > Artiodactyla > Bovidae > Bos > Bos taurus. Next base: position 59,635,518 of record NC_037338.1, on the reverse strand, counting down.
GTCAGCCTCTTCCCTGTGTCACAGAAGATGACCCTACTCAGTCATCTACATGAAGAGAGAGCATTGTTGAGTTTTCCAAGTCCAGTAGGGATGAGCCTAGCTGCACTCCAGGACTGATTCCCAACTTCTTTTCTGAAGAGAAAACTCTTCAAAACTCCTGCTTCATTAGCAGTGGATCAATAAGAAAGGCAGGATTTTCTGAGTTACTGAAGAAAAGATGAATCTCTACTGATACTGACTTATAAAAGAACACAATATAATTCTGCTGTTTGCAGGAGGAGGCACTGGCTGTCAGTTAGGCTGTCTCATTACAAAGTGATAATCTCTAGATGCAGAGACACAGAGCTGTGAAGTGAATAGGTACGGGAAAATAGTCAATGATAAAAGTTTAAGTTAATGCCTACCTCATTTTATGTGTGCTAGTATTCTTTTTCCTTGTGGTCTTACTGGCAAAATAGGAATTGATGGCTATGTCAACTATCTTTTTATCTTCTTGTTGTATTGTTTATGATGTTTGTATATAATGCCTGTGAATAGTTCTTACTGAATCAAAACTCAGAAGTGGGGACAGAATTATAGCTTACTGGTCTCCCAAATTCAGTCATTTGAGGAAAATATGCAAAGTATATAAAAATCTGTACATAAACTTTTTACATATTTTGTTTCTAATTAGAAAGAGAAAGCTCCCTTCTGATTGTCATCTTTCCTTTCAGCCTGTCCATGGAAAAAATACAGTGGTTTGGAGACTCTATTATGTATTTTTATTTGGTATTTTTATATGAAAGTAACAAACTTGCACTCATTTTGCGTATTATTTTCTAAACGTGTGGATCTGGTTACACCCCAACCTTTACTGTAACCACCTTTCAGATGTCCCATCAAATTCACTTATGTTTCGAACTAAAATTTCAAAAATTTTAATTTTAATAAAGATGAAATCTAAATCTGTATACTTTCTAAAGCACAATGCTTGACAGCTGCAATTCTTTTGGTCCATATCACATGGTATGTGGGATTTTAGTTCCCTAACTAGGGATTGAACCCATGCCCCCTGCAGTACAAACACAGAGTCTTAACCACTAGACCACCAGGGAAGTCCCAAAGCTGCATTCTTTAGATGCTATATTTTTTCCATTATTTGAATACCAAAGTTCAAGGTCTGTGTTGCTTTCCAATGATAATCATTTATATATGTGCAGTACTCTTGCATATATCCCCAATTTTTATCCTCAAAAGAATGTTTTGAAAGTAGGAGAGCAGATGCCAGTCCCCTCTTCTTTTTTTTTTTTTTCACTTTACAGAAGCACAGACTTAGAATTTGATGAGTTTGAAGGTATGCCTAAAGTCACTTTAAAGAGTAAAAGCCAGTGAAAACCAAGTTCTACTAGGCCCAGATGAGGCCTTCAGAGTACCTGGTTATCTTAATTAAGGCTTTTGGTTTGCAAGTACTAATGGTGTTTTTAGGTAGTTGACATGACTTAGACCTCCAAAATGAACACACTGGGGACATGTCACAAGGTTTTGATTAGAGAAATTGCAGGATTTTGCATTTTTAAAGAATCATTCTGGCTGCTTTTGTGAGAATAGACTGTAGAGGGTGAGAGATGGAAGTAAGAACACTTGTTGGGTGACCATGGCAATAACCCACATAAGGGATGATGGGAGATTGAACCAGGAAAATAAACAGTAAAGACAGTGAAATGTGATCTGACTGAATATGTTTTAAAGAAAAATTCAATAGAATTTGCTGATGACAATGGATATAAGATAAAACAGAGAGGTAAAAGATAACTCAGCTTTTCATGTGTGTGATACACAAAGTATATAGTTACATTAAGTAAAATGGGGAATAACAGGTGGAGAAACTTTGGAAAGGAAGATTAGAATTTAAGGCTTAGACATGTTATATTTGGAGAAGGCAGTGGTACCCCACTCCAGTACTCTTGCCTGGAAAATCCCATGGATGGAGGAGCCTGGTAGGCTGCAGTCCATGGGGTCACTAAGATTCGGACACGACTGAGCAACTTCACTTTAACTTTTCACTTTCATGCATTGGAGAAGGAAACGGCAACCCACTCCAGTGTTCTTGCCTGGAGAATCCCAGGGACGGGGGAGCCTGGTGGGCTGTCGTCTATGGGGTCGCACAGAGTTGGACATGACTGAAATGATTTAGCAGCAGCAGCATGTTATATTAGAAATAAATCAGGATGTTAAATAGACAGTTGAATATGTAAGCCTGGAGTTCAGAGGAGAGGTCCAAGCAGAGATAAAAATTTAGGAGTCATGTCTATTTTGTTCTCTCTCTGCAGAACTTTCTGTTCACAGAAGGGACTATGCACCTTATTCCACTTAAGAGGCAGCGTAGACAGAGTAAAGTTATTTGCTCTCAATTCTAATTTATTGAAGAGAAAACCTGATTTGCCTAGTGTTCCTCAGGAGTCTATACTTTGACCAATTAGCTACGGTCAGTGAATGGACTGGTGAGGCAGACACATGGTCTAGCCCAGTAACAGTACAAAGTCGGTCCTGAACAAGAGTCAAATATACCACCCTGTAGGTGACCACAATACACAACCAAGAGCTTTTAAAAGGTGAGAGAGCTTAATATATTTATGAGTTATATGAAATCTGTTGCAACTAACTTGGACAGGGTAGAGAGAAATATATATTAAAGGACTGTAAAAGAGTACAGAGATGTATAACTCTCAATTAAAATAAATTTAAAAATGCAAGAAAAATTGCAGGGAAAACAACCCAATCAACTATCACTAACATCAGCCCAAGCAAAATAGTATCCTGATAGCAGACACTCTGTTATATTCTAATTTGATAGCCAAATTCATATTCAGATTTTATCTGGTGATAATACCGAGACTCAAAATTTAGCTATCAAATTTGAATATAGCAGCTAATAGTGAGTCTCAATATTATTGTCAGATCACTGAATTCTCATTAAATTTTACTTAAAATCAACTTCTGAAATACTTCTTAAAGTAAATTATAAAATATCTTTATCTTATATCATTTTTATTTATTTTATTTATAATTTATGGAAAAGATACATTTAATAAGTACAAAAAATAAAATTATAAGTGACTATGAATGCAGAATTAATGATTAAAATTCCTTATTTCCTTCTTTTAAAGGGCTGAATATCCATTCCATGTTAATGATGACCAAGGCTGATATTGCCATTGCCATTCAGTTCAGTTCAGTTCAGTCGCTCAGTCGTGTCCGACTCTTTGCGACCCCATGAATTGCAGCATGCCAGGCCTCCCTGTCCATTGACATTACCCAACAACTATTTTATATGTCAAGCCATCAGAGAGATGGTAACGTAATTGATTAATAGAATTTTCTTAGAACAAAAATGACTGTGTATAATAGTGTCTGCCTCTTTCCAAAAGTAAAAAAAAAAAAAATGATTTCACTATAACATCTCTTCTTAGAGTGTGGCCTCGACAACACACTTGTGTTAAAAGTGCACATTTGTTTGTCTCACCCAGATCTCTGAGGTAATACCTAGTGTGCAATCTGTATTTTTAACAAGCTCTCCAAGGTGACTCTTATGTGTAGTACTCTAAAAGCCATTTGCTGAAAGTCAATATAACAATTTGTTTACAGATTCAGTACAAGCAAAAAAAAAAAAAAGCCAAGCCAAATGGAGAATGAGATGACAAGTTGTGTTTCACAACTTTAAATGTTAGTGAAGAAAGGGCACACGTTATGATAAAAGTGGGCAAAAAGCCAAGATCATTAAAATTCTGATTGGGTCCCTGCCTGATTTCTCAATGACCTAGTCTTATTTTAAGCAATTCATAAATCAAGAATAAATACTTAGTGAGAATGTGCAGCATGCTCTAGGTGTAGTGTAATTTCTTCTAGTCCCTGGACATATGGACATATGTTATATTTGCATGATTGATTATGCATGATATCTCAGTGTTTATTCACCCCATTGGCAGAATGAAACTGCTACTATAACCAAATTGTTCTCAACAGCCTGTTTATAAAGGAGAGGAAAAAAAAAAAACACTAACTAAATGAGTAAGATTTACATATTAGGCAAATCTAGCGGGACCATGTTGAATGTGGCTAAGATTTTAAATCACTTTGGAGGTGAACACAGCCTGGACTTGATAACATTTCTCTGACTATTTTTTTCCTTAATCACATTGAGTAAACCATGTATTTGAATCTATACTGATTAAAATATGTTTGTTTTATAGACCACTTGATGTTTAAAAACACACAATTCGGAATCCAATGATCTAGGTTTAAACTTGACTGAGATCGAATATGTTATGTTTAAAATGTGAAAAATTATGAGTTTCTTTAGGAACTTCTGGGACAATGAGAGAATGTGATATTGTATCAAATGGTGAAGCATCATGTGAAGAACTATACAAATATTACTTGAAAGGATCAACTGTTCATTTCAGGTAGACTCATGATAAGATTGAAGTTTAAAACTTGTCACTTGCACTAAGGTTTGATAGCATGCCCTGTGAAAACTGTGGGAAGTCAGAAATGGGCAAGGCTTTTGGCTCAATGCTTAGGAATTTTCTGAGGAAAGCATAGGGCTTAGATCCAATTAGGGCAGAAAATACGCAGCAAACAACAGGCAATGTGATGCTAGAGATATCTTGTGGAGTTTCACCATCCTTTGCTGCAATATGTCCATGATCATTCTTTATAGGGATTTTATCCACCATTTGTCATTCTTGATGTATTCTGTTGGTTTCTTTATATTTATTATCACTACTAGGTACTACGCTGAGCAATTTACTTGCAATAGCTTTTTTAACCTTTACAGCACAAATCTGAAAGACACACTAAAGTGGCACCACTTTCATTTGTAAAGAAAGTGGACTCCAGTAAGAAATAATTTGTCCAAAAGACTGTTCTATACATCTGTGTCTCTTTTGCCAGTCCAGGTTCGATGCAGGATACAGGATGCTTGGGGCTGGTGCACCAGGATGACCCAGAGGAATGGTACAGGGAGGGAGGTGGGAGGGGGGTTCAGGATTGGGAACATGTGTACACCCATGGCAGATTCATGTTGATGTATGACAAAACCAATACAATATTGTAAAGTAATTAGCCTCTAATTAAAATAAATAAATTTAAATTAAAAAAAAAAGAAATAATTTGTCCACCATTACACAGGAAGGAAAAGGTGAAGCTAGAATTTAAAACAAAGCCATCTTTACTCCAGAACACATGTTGTGAAATAACTCATTATACTTCCTTCTAGGGTTTTGAATTATTTTGAATTACATATTAAAAGATGTGTTAATTATGGTTTTTGTTTACATTTTCATAAATTTCATGTATTTCAAAGATATTTTTTCACTGAAATATTTTTAACAATTTAAACTGGATTCCTTGCGTATTAAATTCTAAGCTTTAGAACTGGTTCTCAGAAATTATTTATCTCTGTAATAATAAATAAATGGGTGATACATCTTCAATATTAATTTTTTCAAAGGCATACATCTACATCTGCTTCTAGGGTTAAAGACTTCAAAGAGTAGTTTTCCCTCTGTCTCCAAAATAGCCACAGAGAAAAGATAAAGTTGTGAGAAGTTTGCTCCTCAAGTCAAGGAAACTAGTGATCCAAGATGATGAAAGAGCCAGGTATAGAGAAATACGGAAAGAATTGGCTGAGGCCTGCCTGTCATACCTGGATACAGTCCAAGGACAGATAGGGCAGAGGGAGTGCTATCCTCTTAGAAATAAGCCTCAGTCTTAGCCACTCCCTCACTGCCGGTGAGTATGATGGTCAAATATGGTGCGGTGAGTTGGGAAAAATGATGTATCATCTAAACAAATCACAGATTATGTTCTAAATATTCTTTTAATAATATGACTGTTGACTTTAGCCCTGGTCCTGTCATTATCTACTGAATCATCTTAAGATGCTTAAATAGTCTCTACCTAAGTTTCCTCCTGAGTAAAATAGAGGTTCATCAGTTCAGTTCAGTTCAGTCGTTCAGTCGTGTCCGACTCTTTGCGACCCCGTGAATCACAGCACGCCAGGCCTCCCTGTCCATCACCATCTCCCAGAGTTCACTCAGACTCATGTTCATTGAGTCAGTGATGCCATCCAGCCATCTCATCCTCTGTCGTCCCTTTTCCTCCTGCCCCCAATCCCTCCCAGCATCAGAGTCTTTTCCAGAGTCAACTCTTCACATGATGTGGCCAAAGTACTGGAGTTTCACCTTTAGCATCATTCCTTCCAAAGAAATCCCAGGGCTGATCTCCTTCAGAAAGGACTGGTTGGATGTCCTTGCAGTCCAAGGGACTCTCAAGAGTCTTCCCCAACACCACAGTTCAAAAGCATCAATTCTTTGGCGCTCAGCTTTCTTCACAGTCCAACTCTCACATCCATACATGACCACAGGAAAAACCATAGCCTTGACTAGACGGACCTTTGTTGACAAAGTAATGTCTCTGCTTTTGAATATGCTATCTAGGTTGGTCATAACTTTCCTTCCAAGGAGTAAGCATCTTTTAATTTCATGGCTGCAGTCACCATCTGCAGTGATTTTGGAGCCTAAAATAATAAAGTCTGACACCGTTTCCACTGTTATCCCATCTATTTCCCATGAAGTGATGGGACCAGATGCCATGATCTTCGTTTTCTGAATGTTGAGCTTTAAGCCAACTTTTTCACTCTCCTCTTTCATTTTCATCAAGAGGCTTTTTAGTTCCTCTTCACTTTCTGCCATAAGGGTGGTGTCATCTGCATATCTGAGGTTATTGATATTTCTCCTGGCAATCTTGATTCCAGCTTGTGCTTCTTCCAGCCCAGTGTTTCTCATGATGTACGCTGCATAGAAGTTAAATAAGCAGGGTGACAATATACAGCCTTGACGTACTCCTTTTCCTATTTGGAACCAGTCTGTTGTTCCATGTCCAGTTCTAACTGTTGCTTTCTGACATGCATACGGGTTTCTCAAGAGGCACAACAGGTGGTCTGGTATTCCCATCTCTTTCAGAATTTTCCACAGTTTATTGTGATCCACTCAGTCAAAGGCTTTGGCATAGTCAATAAAGCAGAAGTAGATGTTTTTTCTGGAACTCTCTTGCTTTTTCGATGATCCAGTGGGTGTTGACTATTTGATCTCTGGTTCCTCTGCCTTTTCTAAAACCAGCTTGAACATCTGGAAGTTCACGTTTCACGTATTGCTGAAGCCTGGCTTGCGGAATTTTGAGCATTATTTTACTAGCATGTGAGATGAGTGCAATTGTGCGGTACTTTGAGCATTCTTTGGCATTGTCTTTCTTTGGGATTGGAATGAAAACTGACCTTTTCCAGTCCTGTGGCCACTGCTGAGTTTGTCAAATTTGCTGGCATATTGAGTGCAGCACTTTCACAGCATCATCTTCCAGGATTTGAAATAGCTCAAATGGAATTCCATCACCTCCACTAGCTTTGTTCATAGTGATGCTTTCTAAGGCCTGTTTGACTTCACATTCCAGGATGTCTGGCTCTAGGTGAGTGATCACACCATCGTGATTATCTGGGACATGAAAATCTTTTTTGTACAGTTCTTCTGTGTATTCTTGCCACCTTTTCTTAATATCTTCTGCTTCTGTTAGGTCCCTACCATTTCTGTTCTTTACTGAGCCCATCTTTGCATGAAATGTTCCCTTGGTATCTCTAATTTTCTTGAAGAGATCTCTAGTCTTTCCCATTCTGTTGTTTTCCTCTATTTCTTTGCATTGATTGCTGAGGAAGGCTTTCTTATCTCTTCTTGCTAGTCTTTGGAACTCTGCTTTCAGATGCTTATATCTTTTCTTTTCTCCTTTGCTTTTCACTTCCCTTCTTTTCACAGCTATTTGTAAGGCCTCCCCAGACAGCCATTTTGTTTTTTTGCATTTCTTTTCCATGGGGATGGTCTTGATCCCTTTCTCCTGTACAATGTCATGAACCTCAGTCCATAGTTCATCAGGCATTCTATCTATCAGATCTAGTCCCTTAAATCTATTTCTCACTTCCACTGAATAATCATAAGGGATTTGATTTAGGTCATACCTGAATGGTCTAGTGGTTTTCCCTACTTTCTTCAATTTAAGTCTGAATTTGGCAATAAGGAGCTCATGATCTGAGCCACAGTCATCTCCTGGTCTTGTTTTGCTGACTGTATAGAGCTTCTCCATCTTTGGCTGCAAAGAATATAATCAATCTGATTTCGGTGTTGACCATCTGCTCATGTCCATGTGTAGAGTGTGGTCCACTGATAGAATGTGGCCCACTGGAGAAGGGAATGGCAAACCACTTCAGTATTCTTGCCTTGAGAACCCCATGAACACTATGAAAAGGCAAAATGATAGGAGACTGAAAGAGGAACTCCCCAGGTCAGTAGGTGCCCAATATGCTTCCAGAGATCAGTGGACAAATAACTCCAGAAAGAATCTATTTGCCATCAAGTGATGGGATCAGATGCCATGGTTTTAGTTTTTTTGAATGCTGAGTTTTAAGCCAACTAGCTGTTGCTTTTGTAACCTATTTTTGTCTTTGCTAGTTCAGGCCACACTGCATGGAAAGATGAGTCTGGCACAATGCTTGGCACAGATAGTGCTCAGCAAATGCTGTTAAATTAAATAGTATATTTAAATTTCACTAGTGAAATTACTTTACTGTTTATAAAAATACTAAATGATCTGTATTATTAGAAATCTATTAGGTTAGAAAGAATTTATATATAATCTTATCCTTATTGGATACTGCTAGAAATGTTTTATGAAAGTCAAACCTAAAACTGAGTATTTTCATAAAAATATCACAACTGATATTCTTCAAGACACATGAATCTCTAGATTTCCAGTAAAAGTGCTTTGGTGAGGAGAGATTTGGTTCTGGCTGATCTCTTCTAAAAGAATCCTAAGCTACTTTCCTGGCAAATCATCACTAACAGAAATGGCTAGTTAAGACATGATTTTTTTGTCAGTAGTAGGACTGTCTTTCAAAAACAGGTCTTGAAGATTTTTAGCCACCAAATTAAGGTCAAGAAAGTTTTGTGTTTAATTGTATTCTTTCTTTTTCTCCCTTTTCAATAAATTGTATCCTCTTACATTACTGTATTAGAGGAATATAAAATAAAATCTCTAAGAACTAAGCATATGAGCACGTTAGGCCTTATATCCACTCCAATTTTCCAGAAATTTAGTCCAAAGAGATACATTTGGAGGGGTCCCTACCGTATACTCCAAACTTGAGATACACACCTAGCACTTCCCTTTGTTTTATATATATCCTTCCCCTGTACCTGAAAGAAATGACTTGAGTTTACTTGAACCCACAAGTTTATCTCTAAGTGATAAGGGAACAGTGCAAGGCTTACATATGCTCAGTTCAGGCTCCACAAAATTTTTCCCGTTGGTTGCCAGTAGAGTTGCTGCTGTTAGTATCTGTAGCTGTTTTACAAGTCTTTCTTATACTCACTCTTCTTCCAGAAAGGCATATTTTATGAAAGAAGCCCATCTGGCAGCCCTGGACAAAGAAAGTAGAAGAAGAAGTAATAGTATTCCAAGTTTATTAGAAATAAACTAGTAAGAACAGAGGTGCAGAGGGGAGGAGTCAAGATGGCAGAACAAGAGAACATGGAGTTAGTTTCTCCTCATAAGGACATCAAGAATACATCTGCAAGTGAATGTGAGAATACATCTCACGGAGCGGTTGCTGACCATTTGTGAAAGATTTCAGACATCTAAAAGGACAAGCAGAATTCCCTCTCAATTGGGTAGGATGAAAGAAAAAAAGAAAAGAGGAAACAAACAAGTGACCAGGAACCACGGTGGTAAACTGAGGGCGAGAAGAGGATCCTGCACTTAGAAAACTGCCCTTGCAGTGGGGAAATCAGCGAGGACAGAAAATAACCTTTGAGGGATCAAAGGAGAGCTCAGTGGACAATCTGTGGAAGAAGGACAAAATAAAACTGTGTACATGTGAAACTGTACCTTAGATTGGGACTCAAACCCAAGAGGCCAGGACTCACACCTGGCCAAAACTCTGCCTGGGACTTGAACCCATGTGGCTGGGACTTGAACCTGGCCCAAACCCATGGTCTTCCACCCGTGAACACAGACCTGGTTTCAGGACCTAATGAAACTCAGGTTCTCAATGTTTCATTGCAGAAAGAATTTAGTGAGAGACAAATGGGTAGGTAAGAAGTGGCTTATTCAGAGAGAAACACTCCACAGACAGAATGTGGGCCATTGCAGAGGGTGAGTGCGGCCTCAAAATGTGGCACAGTTAGCTTATGGAGTGGGTAATTTCATAGGCTCCATAACAAAGGCAATGGACAAAGAATATACCCATCTGAATGCAGAGTTCCAAAGAATAGCAAGGAGAGATAGGAAAGCCCTTTTAAGTAAACAATGCAAAGAAACAGAGGAAAACAATAGAATGGGAAAGACTAGAGATAGCTTCAAGAAAATTAGAGATACCAAGGAAACATTTAATGCAAAGTTAGGCAAATGACAGAAATGGTATTGACCTAACACAAGTAGAAGATATTAAGAAGAGGTGGCAAGAATGCAAAGAAGAACTATACAAAAAAGATCTTCATGACCCAGATAACCACAATGGTGTTATCATTCTCCTAGAGCCAGACATCCTGGAGTGTTAGGTCAAGTGGGCCTTAGGAAGCATTAGTATAAACAAAGCTAGTAGAGATGATAGAATTCCAGCTGAGCTATTTCAAATCCTAAAAGATGATGCTGTGAAAGAGCCACACTCAATATGCCAGCAAATTTGGAAAACTCAGCAGTGGCCGCAGGATAGAAAAGGTCAGTTTTCATTCCAGTCCCAAAGAAGGGCAATGCCAAAGAATATTCAAACTATCACACAATTGCTCTCACTTCACGTGTTAGCAAAATAATGCCCCCAATCCTTCAAGCTAGGCTTCAACTTCCAGACGTACAAGCTGAATTAGAAAAGGCAGAGGAACCAGATATAAAATTGCCAATGTCCATTGGGTCATAGAAAAAGCTAGAAAATTCCATAAAAACACGTATTTCTGCTTCATTGACTACACAAAAACCTTTGACTGTGTAGATCACAACAAACTGTGGAAAATTCTTAAAGAGATGGGAATATCAAACCACCTTTCCTGCTTCCTGAGAAGCCTATATGCAGGTCAAGAAGCAACAGTTACAACCAGACATGAAACAATGGACTGATTCCAAATTGGGAAAGGAGGACATCAAGGCTGTATATTGTCACCCTGCTTACTTAACTTATATGCAGAGTACATACATCATGAAAAATGCCAGGCTGAATGAAGCACAAGCTGGAATCAAGATTTCTGGGAGAAATATCAATAACCTCAAATATGCAGATGACACTACCCTAATGGCAGAAAGAGAGGAGGAATTAAAGATCCTTCTGATGAAGGTGAAAGAGGAGAGTGAAAAAGCTGACTTCAAAGTCAACATTCAGAAGACTAAGATCATGGCATCTGGTCTCATCACTTCATGGCAAATAGATGGGGAAACAATGGAAACAATGAGACGTTATTTTCTTGGGCTCCAAAATCACTGCAGATGGTGACTGCAGCCTTGAAATTGAAAGACGCTCGCTCCTTGGAAGAAAAGAAATGACAAACCTAGACAAGTATTAAAAAGCAGATACATTACTTTGCTGACAAAGGTCTGTATAGTCAAAGTTATGGTTTTTCCAGTAGTCATGTATGGATATGAGAGTTGGACAATAAAATTGCTGAGGACCAAAGAAATGATGCCTTTTAACTGTGGTACTGTAGAAGCCTCTTGGACAGCAAGATCAAACCAGTCAGTCCTAAAGAAATCAACCCTGAATATTCATTGGAAGGACTGATGCTAAAATTCCAATATTTTGGCCACCTGTTGTGAAGAGCATTGGAAAAGACCCTGATCCTGGGAAATTTTGAAGACAGGAAGATAAGGGGACAACAGATGGTTGAATGACATAGTTTACTCACTGGACATGAGTTTGAGCAAACTTTTGGAGATGGTGAAGGATAGGGAAGCCTGGTGTGTTGCATTTCATGGGGTTGCAAACAGTCAGACATGACTAAGTAACTGAACAAATTTCATAGGCTAATGAGTGGGAGGATTATTTCAACTATTTTTTGTGGGAGGGAGATTTCCCGGAATTGGGCCACTGCCACTTTCTGGTCTTTTATGGTCAGCCTTGGAACTGTCATGGTGCCTCTGGGTGTGCCATTTAGCTTGCTGATGTGCTACAATGAGCATATGCTGAGGATTAAGGTCTAGTTGAAGTCAACTTGTCTGACATCTTGAACCCATTTGATTCTAATCATTTTATGTTGTGTCCTTGGGCTATGTCATTCTTTCAAAAGTTGTGCCTCATCTCCTTTCCTCCTGTTTCATCTAGTCTGTGCTGCATCCTTGTGCTTCCCAGCCTGAGCTGTGTGTCTCCTACTACAGAAAGGGGTTGGGTGCTGGAAAGTGGACCCAGGGAGGAGACAGCTGTTGGCTTTGAAAAGACAGCCTGAAGGAAGAGGAACTAAGAGTTTCACAACTGGGAAAGTTTTGGAAAAAGCCCAGGATACCATAGGGGCAAGGCATCATTGTTGAGTGGCACGCAAAGGGTGGGGCTGCCATGCCAACTGCCTTCCTTGTCCATGAGCTTGGTCTCTGTGAGCACTAGGAGGGGACCCATCTGAACAGGCTCACTTGCACTTCAAGTCATGGTCTCCTCCACCTGTGTAAGCTCCAGGGTCCTGAGCACCACCCTTCACAAAGCCTCCAGAGTCTGTCCTGGAACCTCCTGCCTGAGACAGGAATCTGCCAATGCTGAAGGGGGATGAGTGCTAAAGCATGGGGTTAAGAGAGCAGATTCAGGGACAGGATTGCTATTGACCATGTGGATACAACACATGGGTAAAGATTGAATGGATCCTTGGCTGGGAATGCCCCTAGAGGAAGTGTGGTCTGCCTGGGAAATGAGGTGTCATTCTTGACTGGTGTGCAAGGGGTGGGGTAACCATAGCCCTCACATGCCAGCCCCTGCTTCTGTGGCCACTGGGAGGGACTCCCACCAGAGCAAGTACACCCTACTCTATTGCAGCTGCCTTCTGGTCTCTGCCTCAGCAGGCACTTGGCAACACCTTAGCTGTGGCCATCATACCCCTCCCCCCAACCCCAATCTGAGTGAGTAAGTGCCCCAGTCAGCTGCTGCTTTTGCTCCCTCTTGCCTGATTAGGGGACAGATGCCTGAGGGTCACACACAGACAGAGGTAGAGAAAAGCCAAAGATGAGCCCCAGGAGTGGTGCCACTAAGGAAAAGAATGGAAATCTGGCCTTGCTGCTACATAAGCTATGAATTAAACCCTCACAATGAGCTTGGTAAAACCTGCATCTGGACTATGGGAATAGACAACAAGTGTTCGGAAACCAGTCTAACTTTGGCAGCAGTGATATTGGGGGCAAGTATACGCAAGAGTTGGGCCAGGTCAGAGTCTGCGCTGGCCCCATAGTGCCCACTACAGATCCAGGGACCTGGCAGTGATAACAAGAGGGCCTCCTGGAGAGGTAGGTGTTGGCTGCAGCTCACTGTGAGAGCAAAGACCCTAACAGAGGAGGCCACTGGAAAATATTCTTATTAGTACTATTCTTTTTTTCATTTTGTTTAATTTTGTTCAGTTTTTGTTGATTTAAAAAATTTTTACTTATTTAAAATTTTTTTCTTTTACTTTATTTTTGTTGTTCTGGTTTTTTTGTGTTTTTATTCTTTTTTTGTTTTTGGATCATTTTTATGTTTTTGCTTTATATTTCTGTGCATCTTTCAAGTTTCCTTTCTATTTTGGAGAAAGAGAAAAGGTCTGAGAAAATATTAGAAGAAATTATTGTAAAAAATTTCCCTAACATGGGAAAGGAAATAGTCACCCAAGTCCAGGAAGCCCAGAAAGACTCATACAGAATAACTCCAAAATAAACATGCCAACACATATTAATCAAGCTAAAATTAAATGTGACAGAAAATATTAAAAGCAGCATAGGGAAAGCAACAAATAACACACAAGGGAATTCCCATTAGGTTATCAACTGATTTTCAGTGGAAAATTTGCAGGCCAGAAGAGAGTGGCAGAACATATTTAAAATGATGAAAGAGAAAAACCTACAACCAAGATTGCTCTCCCCATCAAGGATCTCATTCAGATTTGACAAAGAAATCAAATGCTTTACAGACAAGCAAAAGTTCAAAGAATTCAGCACCACCAAGTTTTACAACAAACATTAAAGGAACTTCTCTAGGCAAGAAACATAGGTCAAAAACAATTAAGAAAATGGTAATAGGAACACACATATTGATAAGTACTTTTAATGTAAATGTATTAACTGTTCCAACAAAAAAAACCAGATTGGCTGAATGGACACAGTAACAAGACCTATATATAAGCTATCTACAAGACACCCCCTTCAGACCTAAGAACACATACAGACTAAAAGTAAGGGGATAGGAAAAATATTCTTTACAAATGGAAATCAAAAGAATCCTGGTGTAGCAATACTCATATTAGATGAAATAGACTTTAAAATAAAGACTATTACAAGATATAAGGAAGGGTACTATGTAATAATCAAGAGGTCAGTGCAGGAAAAAGATAAAGTAATTGTGAATATTTGTGCATGCAACTTAAGAGCAGCTTAATAAATAAGACAAATTCTAACAGCCATAAAAGGGGAATTTGACAGTAGCACAATATGAGTTGGAGACTTAACACTCCATTTAAACCAATGGATAAGTCATCCAGAGAGAAAATTAACAAGGGAACACAAGACTTAACTAGGGCTTCCCAGGTGGTTCAGTGGTAAAGAATTCACCTACCAATGCAGGAGACCCAAGAGATGCAGTTTCGATCCATTGGTTGGGAAGACAGCCTGGAGAAGGAAATGGCAACCCACTTCAATATTCTTGCCTGGAAAATTTCAAGGACAGAGGAACCTGGGTCTCAAAAGAGTCAGACTTGACTGGGCACATGATGGATGATGGATGAAGACTTAACTGACACATTAGACCAGAAAGACTAAATCTATTTTTATAGGACATTCCATCTGAAAGTAATGGAATACATTTTCTTTTCAAGTGCACACGGAATATTTTTCAAGACAGATCATGTCTTGGATCACAAATCAAACTTCAGTAAATTGAAGAAAATTGAAATGATACCAAGCATCTTTTCCAACCACAGTGGCATGGGATTAATAATCAAGTACAAGGAAAAAAAAAACACAAAAAAGTAAAAAACACAAACACATGGAGGCTAAACAACATACTATAAATAACCAAGAGATCACTGAAGAAATCAAAGAGGAAAAAAAAAAACCAAATAGAAACAAATGGCAATGAAAATACGATCACTGAAAGCCTGTGGGATAGAGCAAAAGCAGTTCTAAGAGGGAAATTTATGTAAATACCATCCTACCTCAAGATACAAAAAAAAAAAAATCTGAAATAAACAACCTAACCTTACAACTAAAGCAACTAGAGAAAGAAGAATCCAAACAAACAAAAATCCCCAAAGATAGTAGAAGGAAAGAAATCATAAAGATTATAGCAGAAGTAAATGAAATAGAAACAAATAAAACAATAGCAAAGATCAATGAAACTAAATACTGCTCCTTAGAGAAGATAAAATTGATAAAACATTAACCATATTCATCAAGGAAAAAAGGGAGAGGACCCAAATCAATAGAAGTAGAAATGAAAAAAGTTGAAACTACAAATGATACTGCAGAAATACAAAGCATCATAAAAGACTGCTACAAGCATCTCAGTTCAGTTTAGTTCAGTCGCTCAGTCGTGTCCGACTCTTTGTGACCCCATGAATCACAGCATGCCAGGCTTCACTGTCCATCACCATCTCCTAGAGTTCACTCAGACTCACGTCCATGGAGTCGGTGGTGCCATCCAGCCATCTCATCCTCTGTTGTCCCCTTTTCCTCCTGCCCCCAATCCCTCCCAGCATCAGAGTCTTTTCCAATGAGTCAACTCTTCGCATGAGGTGGCCAAAGTACTGGAGTTTCAGCTTTAGCATCATTCCTTGCAAAGAACACCCAGGGCTGATCCCCTTTAGAAGACAAGCATCTATATGCCAATAAAAGGGAAAACCTGGAAGAAATGATTAAATTCTTAGAAAAGTGCAAGCTTCTAAGACTGAACTGGGAAGAAATAAAAATTATGAATAGGCCAAGCAGGACTTCTCTGGTGGTCTAGTGGTTAAGAATCAGCTTTCCAGTGGGTTCAACCCAGGGGATGTGGGTTCAATTCCCTGTTAGGGAACTAAGATCCTATGTTGAGGATCCTTAGTTGAGCCCGTTTACCACAACTTCTGAGCCTGCATGCCTCAATGAGAAATTCTGTGCAGCAACTGCAAAGCTCATGTGTCCTAGAATACAAACCCATACCCCACAGCTACAGAGCCCAATCACTCTGGAGCTTACACACCACGACTAGAGAGAAGTCTGTGCACTGCAAAAAAGTGGCCTGCATGCCACAGTGAAAAATCCCACGTGCAGCAACAAAGAGCCTATCTGATGCAACTAACACCTGACACAGCCAAAAATAAATAAATAAAAATGAACAAACCAATCACAAGTACTGAAATGGAAACTTTGATTAAAAATATTACAACAAAAATCCAGGACCAGGAACTTAACAAGCAAATTCTATCAAACATTTAGAGAAGAGCTAACATCATCCTTCTCAATCTCTTCCCAAAATTTCATAGGGAGGAACCCACCCAATCTCATTCTAAGAGAACATCATGTCCCCGATATCATAATTACATGAGTGTTAGTCACTTAGTCGTGTCCAACTCTTTGCAACCCCATGGACTGTAGCCCACAAGGCTTCTCTGTCCATGGATTTCTCCAGGCAAGAAGACTGGATTGGGTAGCTATTCTCTTCTCCAGGGAATCTTCTCAACCCAGGGGTTGAACTCGGGTCTCCCACATTGCAGGCAAATTCTTTACCATCTGAGCCAATTGTGTACCATAATTACACAAAGGTATCACACAAAAAAAGAAAATTGAAGCTCAGTAACACTGATCAACATAGATGCAAAAATCCTTGGCAAAATACTAGCAAACAGAGTCCACCAATACATTAAAAGGATCATACACGGTGATCAAGTGGGATTTATCCCAGAGATGCAATGATTCATCAATCATTGTGATACACTATGTTAGCAAATTGAAGAATAAAACCATCCAATTATCTCAACAGCTGCAGTAAAAGCTTTTGACAAGATTCAACACTGATTTATGATAAAAACTGTCCAGAAAGTAGACATAGAGAAGACTAACCTCAATATAATAAAGTCATATACAACAAACCCACAGCAAACATCATTTCCAATGGTGAAAAACCTAAAGCACCTAAAGGATATCCACTCTCACCACTTTTATTCAACATAGTTTTGAAAGTGTTAGCCATGGAAATCAGGGAAGAGAAAAAAATAAGAGGAACACACATTAGAGAAGAAGAAAAACTATCACTGTTTGCAGATGACATAATACTATACATAGAAAATGCTAAAGATGCCACCAGAAAATTACTAGAGTTCATCAAAGAGCTTTGGAAAATTGTAAGATACAAAACCAATACACAGAAATCTTGTTTTTCTACATGTTATCAACAAAAGATATGAAAAAGAAATCAAGGAAACAATCACATTTACCATTGCAACAGAAAGAATAAAATACTTAGGAGTAAACCTAAGGAGGCAAAAGACATGTACTCAGAAAACTATAACATAGTGATGAAAGAAATCAAAGATGACACAAACAGATGGAGAGATAAACCATATACATGGACTGGAAGAATCAATATTCTGAAAATATACTACTCAAGGCAATCTACAGATTCAATGCAATTCCTATCAGTTTACCAATGGCATTTTAAAAATAGAATTATAACAAAAAATTAAAAATCTGTATGAAACACAAAAGATCCCAAATAACCAAAATACTCTTGAGAAAGAAAAATGGAGCTGGAGAAATCAGTCTGTAGTACAAAGCTACAGTAATCAAGACAAGGCTACTGGCACAAAAACAGAAATATAAATCAATAGAACAGTATAGAAAGCCCAGAGATAAATCCACACACCTTTGGTCACCAAATATATGACAAAGGAGGCAAGAATATACAATGGAGAGAAGACTTATCTTCAATAAGGGATGCTGGAAAAACTGGACACCTCCACGTAAAAGCATGAAATTAGAACACTCCCTAATACAGTACACAAAAATAAACTCAAAATGGATTAAAGACTTAAAGGTAAGACCAGACACTATAAAACTTAGAGGAAAACAGAGGAAGAAAACACTATGACATAAATTAAAGTAAGATCTTTTTGACCCACTTCCTAGAATAATGAAAATAAAAACAGAAATAAACAAATGGGGCCTAATTAAACTTAAATGCTTTTGCACAACAAAGGAAACCATAAATAAAACAAAAAGACAAACTTCAGAATAGCAGAAAATATTTGCAAAAGAAGTAACTGACAATGGATTAATTCTCAAAATGTACAAATACCTCCTGCAGCTCAATATTAAGAAGACAAATAACCTAATCAAAAAATGTGTGGAATAACTAGAATTTTCTTCAAAAAAGACAAATGAAAAGATATTCAACACCACTAATTATTAGAAAAATGCAAATCATAACTACAATGAGGTATTATCTCACATCAGTAAGAATGGAAATCATAAAAAATTATACAAACAATAAATGCTGGAATGCATTTGGTGAAAAGCAAACCCTTTTACTCTATTAATGAGAATCTAACTTGATACAGCTGCTATCAAGAACAGTATGGGGGTTCCTTAAAAAACGGAAAATAGAACTACCATATGACCTAGCAATACCACTCCTGGCCATACACCCAGAGAAAACTGTAATTCAAAAAGATACATGCACCCCAGTGTTCATTGCATCACTATTTACAATAGCCAGTATATGGAAGCAAACTACATGTCCATCAACAGAGGAATGGACAGAGAAGATATGGTACATATATACAATGGAATACTATTCAACCCTTAAAAGGAACAAAGTTGTGTCATTTGGAGAGATGTAGACGGACCTTGAGACTGTCATACAGTGTGAAGCAAGTCAGAAAGAGAAAAACAGAGCTTCCCTGATGGGTCAGTAGTAAAGAATCTGCCTGTCAATGCAGGAAACATGTGTTTGATCCCCCGATCCAGGAAGATCCCACATGCAGTGGAGCAACTAATCCCATGTGCCACAAGTACTGAACCTGTACTCTGTAGCCCAGGAGCCCCAGCTAGTAAGCCCACACGCCACAATGCTGAAGTCCATGTACCCTAGAGCCTGTGCTCTGCAACAGGAGAAGCCATCACAATGAGAAGCCTGCGTACCCCAACAAAGAATAGCCTCTGCTCATAGCAACTAGAGAAAGCCTGTGCACAGCAATGACCACCCAGCACAGCCCCAAATAAATAGAGAAACAAATATTGAATATTAATACATATGTGGAATTTAGAAATATGGTATGATGATCTTGTTATGAAACAAATAGAGACACAGATGCAGAGAAACAATGTATGGACACCAAGGGGGTAAGGGGAGTTGGAATGAATTGGGGATTGGGATTGACATATGTACACTTCTATGTATAAAATATTAATAGATAACTAATGAGGACCTGTTCCATTGCACAGGAAACTATTAAGTACTCTACGGTGACATAAATGAGAATGAAATCTGAAAATGAGGGGATATATGTATACGTACAATTGATTCATTTTGCTGTACAGCAGAAACTGATGTAGCAGTGTAAAGCAATTATACTCTAATTAAAAAAGAACAAAACTGAGGCAGTGGTATTAGAAAGCATTTTCTAGCCCAGGACTACTTCCTCTGTTATCAAATTTACAGTCCTTTAGGCCAAGGTGAGACCTTGTTCAAAATGTTATCATGTTAAATTTGGTGAATTCTTAACTCTTTACTTATTTAAAAATTAGCTAATTTAGAAATTCAACTAAACGTTAAGGTCTTCAGAGAAAAAAGGATTTTGATATGCCCCGAGTCCTAGATTGTTCAGTCACTAAGTCGTGTCCAACACTTTGCAACCCATGGATTGCAGCACATCAACCTTCCTTGTCCTTCACTATCTCTCAGAGTTTCCTTAAACTCGTTGGTGATGCCATCCAACCATCTCATCTTCTGCTGCCCTCTTCTCCTCTTGCCTTCAATCTTTCCAAGCATCAGGGTCTTTTCCAATGAGCCGGCTCTTCAGGTGGCCAAAGTATTGGAGCTTCAGCATCAGTCCTTCCAATGAATATTCAAGATTGACTTCCTTTAATATTGACTGGTTTGATCTTCTTGCTGTTCAAGGGAATCTTAAGAATCTTCTCCGGCTCCACAGTTTGAAATCATCAATTTTTTGGCCCTCAGCCCTCTTGATGATTCAACTTTCACATCCATAAAGGACTACAGGAAAACCATAGCTTTGGTTATATGGACTTTTGTCTATAAAGTGATGTTTCTGATTTTTAATATTCTGTCTAGGTTGCCATGATTTTTTTCCCAAGGATCAAGCATCTTTTAATATTATGGCTATAGTCACCAGCCACAGTGATTTTGGAGCCCCCCAAATAAATCTGCCACTGTTTTCACTTTCTCCCCATCTCTTTGCCATGATGTGATGGGACAGGATACCCTGATTTTTATTTTTTGAATGTTGAGTTTTAAGCTGGCTTTTTCACTCTCCTCTTTCACCTTCATCAGGTGGCTCTTAGTTCCTTTTTGCTTTCTGCTATTAGAGTGGTATCATCTGCATATCTGAGTTATTGATATAATCTTTATTCCAGCTTTGCTTTATCCAGCCCTTCATTTCACATGATGTACCCTGCATATATGTTAATAAGCAGTGTGACAAACTGGTTCCCAGTTTTGAACCAGTCCATTGTTTCATGTCTGATTCTAACTGTTGCTTCTTGACCTGCATACAGGTTTTTCTGGAGACAAGTAAGATGATCTGGTATTCCCATCTCTTTAATAATTTTCCAGTTTGCTGTGATCCACACGGTCAAAGGCTTTAGTGTAGTCAATGAAGCAGAAGTACATGTTTTTCTGGAATTCTCTTGCTTTTTAAAAAATGATATAATGGATATTTGCAATTTGATCTATAGTTCCCCTGCATTTTCAAAATACAGCTTGTACATTTGGAATTTCTCAGTTCACATGCTGCTGAAGCCTAGCTTGAAGGATTTTGAACATTACCTTGCTAGCATGTAAAATGAGCCCAATTTTACAGTAGCTTGAATATTGTTTGGCATTGCTTTTTTTGGGATTAGAGTGAAATCTAATCAGTCCTGTGGCCACTGCTATTTTCCATATTTGCTGGCATATTGGGTGCAGCACTTTCGTAGCATCATCTTTTAGGATTTGAAATAGCTCAGCTGAAATTTCATCACCTCTACTAGCTTTGCTCATAGTAATGCTTCTTAAGGCCCACTTGACTTCATGCTCCAGGATATCTGGCTCTAGATGAGTGATCACACCATTGTGGTTATCTGGATCATTAAGATTTCTTTTTTATAGTTCTTCTGTGTATTCTTGCTACCTCTTTTTAATATCTTCTGCTTCTGGTAGGTTCTAGACATTTCTGTCCTTTATTGAGTCCCTCCTTGCATGAAATCCTCCCTTAGTATCACTAATTTTCTTGAAGAAATCTCTAGACTTTCCCCTTCTATTGTTTTCCTCTATTTCTTTGCATTGTTCACTTAAAAAGGCTTTCCTATCTTCCCTTGCTCTTCTCCAGATCAAGTGTTCAGTTGTGTATATCTTTTCTTGATTTTCTCTGGAACAACAGTTTCAGTTGTGTATATCTTTCCCTTCCTCCTTTGCCTTTCACTTCTCTTTTTTTCTCAGCTATTTGTAAGGCCTCTTTAGATAAACATTTTGTCTTCTTGCATTTCTTTTTCTTGGGGATGATTTTGGTCACCACTTCCTGTACAATGTTAAGAACCTCAGTCCATAGTTCTTCAGGCACACTGTCTACCTATATGGAATTTGCTATATAGATCAGCATGAAAAAATTTAGTCAAATAACTTCATATTTCAAAAAATAATACTAAAACCCAACAAAGATAAATGGGATAGACTCAGGATTATCAGTTCAGTCACTCAGTCGTGTCCACCTCTTTGCGACCCCACGGATTGCAGCACACCAGGCTTCCCTGTCCTTCACCAACTCCCGGAGCTTGCCCAAACTCGTCCATTGAGTTGGTGATACCATCCAACTGTCTCATCCTCTGTTATCCCCTTCTCCTCCTGCCCTCAATCTTTCCCAGCATTAGGGTCTTTTCCAATGAATCAGTTCTTCGCATCAGGTGGCCAAAGTATTGAAGTTTCAGCTTCAGTATCAGTCCTTCCAATGAATATTCAGGACTGATTTATTTTAGTATTGAGTGGCTTGATCTCCTTGCAGTCCAAGGGACTCTAAAGAGTCTTCTCCAATACCACAGTTCAAAAGCATCAATTCTTTGGCACTTAGCTTTCTTTACGGTCCGACTCTTACATCCATACATGACTACTGGAAAAACCGTAGCTTTGACTAGACAGAATTTTGTTGGCAAAGTAATGTCTCTCCTTTTTAATATGCTATCTATGTTGGTCATAACTTTTCTTCCAAGGAGCAAGCATCTTTTAATTTCACGGCTGCAGTCACCATCTTCAGTGATTTTGGGAGCCCCCCAAAATAAAGTCTCTCACTGTTTCCACTTTTTCCCCATCTATTTGCCATGAAGTGATGGGACCAAATGCCATGATCTTAGTTTTTTGAATGTTGAGTTTTAAGTCAGCTTTTTAACTCTCCTCTTTTACTTTCATTAGGAGTCTCTTTAGTTCTTCACTTTCTGCCATAAGGGTGGTGTCAACTGCATATCTGAGGTTATTGATATTCCTCCCGGCAATCTTAATTCCAGCTTGTGCTTCATCTAGTCCAGCATTTCTCATGATGAACTCTGTATATAAGTTAAACAAGCAGGGTGACAATATAAAGCTTCGATGTATTTTCCAAAAGTAATACTAAAATTCAACAAAGATAAGTGGGATAGACTCAGGATTATAATTTCAGTTCAGTTCAGTTCAGTCGCTCAGTTGTATCCGACTCTTTGCAACCCCATGGACTGCAGCACGCCAGGCTTTCCTGTCCATCACCAACTCCCAGAGTAGATACAATTTCTAATCTAGGGTTCTTCCCATGAAACTTCATCAGAATTTCCCCTGGCTTATTTCTAGGCATTATCTGACAACTCGTGGAAGGAGTAATTTAATATTTAGAAAAAGACCTCTCAAGTCACTTAATTTGGTGGAATGCATCCTGTAATCAGGTTGGAAAACTCTGAAGTTGATTTGAGTCAACTTCTATAGGAGTGGTCTGTTTACTTTACATTGAAATGTTTACAGGACGGATGACTAGGTAGAGATGTTCAATCCCATAGGGCACAAGTATAATACATGTCTCCTAAGATAAAATCTGGATAAATTTTACCTGTTGAGAGTGTTTTACAAAGGTAAACAGCTGAGGATTATATGATTATACATTTACCGTCCTTTTGCCTCCAAAATTCAAGAACATATTTAAGGTAAGGTATTTATTCTACATGATTTTATCTCATAATATATATACTTTTACAATTTTAACTTTGAGAAATTTCCTCTCTACTATCTGAAATTTAGAAATTCTACAGTAAAAATTTCCTTCTAAAAACCTTTCCTGTGAATCTGGGCTGAGCTGAAACCCTCAATATAAATGAAATCCCTAGAGATGATAATTGTGGTATCCCAGGGATTTCAAGATATCTTGATCGAAGTTTCTCATGTATATATCATGAAGTCCAGACAGAGAACCAGTCTTTATGAATAGTAACCAGTTTAGAGGTATACACCATTGATAGGGCATTTTATCTTTACTTGTGCATATATAAGGAATGCAAATGCATAATTGAAACAGATATAGTCAAGAGTATTGAGGTATTAGGTAGAAAAAAAGACAAGGCTAAGTAAATGAGTCAATTGTTAAATAAAGGATAGTATTCACATTTTTTTTTTTTAATTCTCCCATACTGGAATAAACCATTCCCTTTGTGGACTTACTACATCAGTTTAGGCTAAATTATGAAACTATAACAAACAACCCCCAAATCTCAGTGACTCACAAATGTGTGCTTCTTTCTGAAACTGCTTGTCTATCATGAGTTGGCTCTGATTTTTTTCATGCTATTTTGCTCCAGTATTCAGGCTTACTGTAGACCCTTTATGTAAGACATTGCCAACCTCATATATAAAATGTAAGTTGGAACTAATGCAGAAATGATTTGAGGGAAATGAACATTGATGTTTTCTCTTACATCACACTGGTAACTGATTGGCCAAAGTAAGTTGAGTGTTTGTGTTTGAGGCCAAGAAATTTGAAATTATACTCCATAAAGTAGATCACCATGAAAAGGAATGCCCAAGAAGGGACAAGAAGTATTTTTAGCCATAATGCAACTTATCACATTGACTTATACATCAGAAAAGGAATGAATTATAGTTAAAAACTTCATGCAGCCTCACATCACCACCCAACAAAAATAGCTATGAAAGTACATATACCTCCCTACAAAAAAATAAAAAAGAAAATAAAGACTTATACCAATCAAATGCCAGACTCTTTTTTTTAAATTTACTTATTTTTAGTTGATTTATTATTATTTTACTATATTGATTTGATTTCTGTCATACAATTACATGAGTTAACCACAGGTGTACATATGTCTTTTCTCTCTTGAATCTCCTTCCCACCTTCTGCCCATTCTCACAGAGCCCAGTTTGAGTTCCTTGAGTCATACAGCAAATTCCCATTGAAATGTCAGACTCTTGATTGATGTCACTGTGTGTGTTAGTCACTCAGTTGTGTCTGACTCTTTGCGACCCCATGGTCTGTCCATGGAATTCTGTAGGCAAGAATACTGGAGTGGGTTGCCATTCCCTTCTCCAGGGGATCTTTCTGATCTGAGAATTGAACCTGGGTCACCTGCATTGCAGGCAGGTCCTTTACCATCTGAGCCACCAGGAAAAACAGGTAACCAATTAATAATTTGTGTGTTGCTTGATCATGAGTCTCAGTTTGCCAGGGACAATCTCCTTTTACTTCCAATAGTGTTTTGGGGTTGTATGTTTAGAATATTTTAAAATGAAATTTTAGGAAAAACATAACTGTCTTGGACTTATTGTTAATTATATGGTCATCGCTAGGGACATAATGACTGTTTCAACATGCTTGTAGTTCAGAAATATAGATCCTACAATGTTGGGGTTAGAGTCATCAGTTTGCTCTTGGGTGATGTCTATGAGTATCTGAAATGGCTCTTTTCCCACATACTTGTTAGTGTTACTGAATTCAGAAGTCCATGTGCCAGATGCACAGTGAGGCCCATCAATATTAAACTTTAGAGTTCAGAAGAGAGAAAAGTTTATTACAGATTCACATAAGGAGATTGGTGGCTCATGCCCCAAGAACCCCAAAGTTACTGAGAGCTTTCAGCAAGTCCTTTTAAAAGCAAAAGGAGTAACTAACTAAACTAACCATGGACATGGTTAGTTGTTGCAGACTTCTGGGTGTCAGATCCTTCGTTCTTGAGGTCAGGTCATGGGCAGGTAATGATGTTCCTATAAATCTCTTCCTGATGAATGTTATTGTCTGTTCTGGCAAGAAGCAAAGTCCCAAGGCACAATTTTCACCCTCCAAGGGCCCAGTCCTGGCTAAGAGGAGGCAAATCTCAGTTTGCAGCTCCTTCAGGGCCAGGTTCCCACATCTTACCAGGCTGTCATCCCTGAGGGAGAAAGCCATCCAACACAACTGGTCCTCAGTCTCCTCAGGCTTCCCAAATGGGGAGACTAGGTCTCATATACTGTGACCCAGACAGACGGCCACTGCTATTAGGTCACAGAGACAGGGTTGGGGGAGAGGTTTTCTGCTGCCTCAAGGCATGGGCCAAGGTTAGAGGAGGGGCTTACTGAGGTCTCTGTAGCCCTGCAGAGCATAGTCCCCAGTCTCTTCCCTGGGCCCTCCAGCCCACCTGCTGGCCTAAGGCTGGGTAAGCTAGAGGGCCTCCAGGAGAAGGCCTGAATTTTCCTGTTACCTCACTCTTCACCTGATAACCAACACACCACTGACCCTTGACTGAATCATTCCCCTAATGGTCCCTCACTGACAGTTAGCTGTGGACAGGACCCACTGCAGTGCTGACCAATAGCTGAGTAGGACAACTAACAGCTGCTCATTGACAGTTGGCTGCTGGTGAGCAGGGCCCACTGAGACACTGAGCAATGGCTGAGCAAGACCTGTTGTCTCATAACAGAGTGCAGAAAAATGAGGCACAGCAATGGCTACTTGCTAAGGGCTGTGTTCATCCTGTTCTGTTACATTAGTATCTTTTGCAGTTTGATAGGAATAGCTGTACAAAATTTAACTGTTAACTATTAAACCAAGCAGAAGTAGGGGAGAAGAAGTCCAAAATGACACAATAAATCTGATTGGATATAGGAAGAATATTTGGAAATTGTTATCTCTATTTCCCCCCTCAAGTACAAATACAAGAAAGTCAGGCTGCTCAAGAGCAGAAAATGAGGTCTTTTCAGAAAAGATGAATAAAGTCGCACAGCCCTTTAAAAGGGACAATTTGTTGATATTATTTTTAATTCTAAACAATAACAGCTATTTATTTCATCAATTTTTCTTCCAGAAATTCATACTAAGGAAATAATCATAGCTGTAAGCAAAGAAGTGTTGAGGCAACTACTTTCTATACGATTTTTAAAACACAATGGATAAAGACAGCATTAAGCAATTTACACACATTTTAAAATATATTAATGACAATATTAGGTCCAAATGATCATCTCATTTTTCTAGAAAAGAATACTGTAGTCTAAAGATTTTTAATGTCATTTATCTCATAAGAAGAAATGGGAGAGTAAACATTTCAATCCAGATAGAATAGCTTCCCTACTCTGTTCTCAAAAAATTAGATACTATCTAAAGGGGAAAAATAACCATCTATCACCTATATTATATTTCATATATTCTGTAAGCAGTAGATAATTATAGTTATCAAAAAGACTGTTTTAGAAAAGGTCATCAGCACAAGTGGCAGAGTAGGTAGCTCTAAGAATCCATTCATAGTAACATTGAAAAGTGAAGCAAAAACTGTTAGAATCAATTTTGTCAGAATGTTAGAAAATAGTCAAGTGATTGCAGCAACCAAATCATCACTGAACATAAAGAAAATGATCATTTAGAAAAGTAGTGTTTTTGCTTGCATTGTCCAACTCCCTCCTATCTTAAGCCTAATCTTAAAGATGGCAGCTTACTTTCCATCATGGAACTCTGGTCCCTGGTTCCATAGGGAATAGAATAGACCTTATTCTCAATGATCATGTTTATCTGTTCTAACATGTCTGGGGCTACATAAAGACTGGAATAATTACTTGATTTCATTTTTCCTAACAGGATTCACACAATATGGAAAGTTGTATTCATTTCAAAAACAACCGTAAGGCAATTGAATGATTTCCTGGGGCCTGTGGTTAAAGATTACAGTTATAGTAAACAATAAAATATCTAAATTCTGGAATAAAATTTGAAGAAAGAGGTTTTCTTTCTTTTTTCATTTTTCTTTTTTGTTGTTGCTTTTTGAAATTCACAAGGGATCATGTATACTGGAGACTTGACCATATGCATCCTCAAGGCAGGACACATATAAAAAGCCTACAAATACCCAGTGCTGAAGTGAGACTGTGTAAATACAGACTTTACAAAAATATTATAGAAAAGTCACCAAAAAACAGCTAAAGAACACAGCAAACAAGAAAAATAAAGACAAGATGGAGGAAATTTGACTCCCAGAGTTATCACATTATATAACTCAAGATTCCAAGTGTTTTATAAAAAATTAGAAAGCATGAAAAGAAACAAGAAAGCATGGCCTATTCCCAGAAGAAATTTCTAGAAACTATCCCTGAGGAAGCATAGGCATTGGATTTATTAGGCAAAGACTTTAAGTCAATCATCTTAAATATGCTCAAAGAATTTAAACAGCACAATCAACCTACTATTTTAACAGACATATACAGAACACTCTATATCAAAATAATAGCATTCACATTCTTCCCAAATTCATATGGGGCATTTTCCATGATAGACCATATGTTAGGCTATAAATTCAGTCTCCATAGGTGTAAAAATATAAATATTATACAAAGTAACCTCTTTGACCATAACAGAGGAAAGTTAGAAATCATCAAGAACTGGAAAATCTACAAAATCTCAGAAATTAAAAACACAATCTTATACAACCAATAGATCAAGGAATAAATCACAAGGGAAATTTAGAAAATATTTGGAAATTAATGAAAATTAAAATACAGTATACTAGAACTGTGAGATACAGCAAGTGCAGCACCAAGGGAATGAACAAACAAAAGCTAAATATAGAAGAAAGAAAGAAACATTAGAGATTAGAGCAGAGATGCATGAAATAGAAAATATAAAAATAGTAGAGAAAATTAATAAAACAAAAAGTTCTTTGAGAAAATTAACAAAATTGTTAAAATTTTAGCTTGATACTAACAAAAGAGAGGGAAGACTCAAATTACTAAAATCCAAAATAAAGATGGAGACAGTATTATCAATTATATAGATATAAAAAGGATTATAAGGCAGTAGTATGAACAATTCTATGGAAAAAACACTTGAAAAATTGAGATGAAATGGATAGATTCCTAGAACAGCAAAAACAACCAAGATTAAATCACAAAGAAATAGGCAATCTGAAAGGACCTATAACTAGTAATGAGATTGAATTGGTAAGCAAAAGCTTCCAACAACAAAAAAAGCCCAAGAATTGATGGCTTCACTGAGGAATTCTATCAAATATTTTAAAAAGAACATCCATCCTTATCAAATGTTTCAAAAAAAATAAAAAAAATAAAGAGTAGAGAACGATTCATTCTATGAGGCCAGTGTTACCCTGATATCAAAGCAAAACAAAGACAATACTAGGAGATAAAGCCATAGGCTAATATCTCTTATGAATATGAATGCAAAAATTAACAACTAAATACTAGAAAACAAAATTCAGAAGCATATAAGCAACCTAGATGTCCATCAGCAGATGAATGGATAAGAAAGCTGTGGTACATATATATACACACAATGGAGTATTACTCAGCCATTAAAAAGAATACATTTGAATCAGTTCTAATGAGGTGGATGAAACTGGAGCCTATTATACAGACTGAAGTAAGCCAGAAAGAAAAACACCAATACTGTATACTAATGCATATATATGGAATTTAGAAAGATGGTAACAATAACCCTGTATACAAGACAGCAAAAGAGACACTGATATATAGAACAGTCTTTTGGACTCTGTGGGAGAGGGAGAGGGTGGGATGATTTGGGAGAATGGCATTGAAACATGAATAATATCATATATGAAACAAGTTGCCAGTCCAGGTTCTATGAACGATACTGGTTGCCTGGGGCTGGTGTACTGGGACGACTTAGAGGGATGGTATGGGGAGGGATGAGGGAAGAGGGTTCAGGATGGGGAACACTTATATACCTGTGGCAGATTCATGTTGATATATGGCAAAACCAATACAATATTGTAAAGTTAAAAAAAAAGAATTATACACAATAACTCAGTGACATTTATTCCTGGAATTCATGAATGGTTCAACATACAAAAATCAATCAGTATAATACACCACATTAACAGAATGAAGCGGGGGAAAAACCATGATTACTTCAATTAATGCAGGAAAAACATTTGACAAAATTAAGTACTATTTTATGTCAAATATGCTAAAAAACTAGGAATAGAAGAAATTATCTCAATATTATAAATTCCGTATATAAAACAATAACTGTGAACATCAAACTCGATAGTGAAAGACTAAAAGGTGTTTCACTTATGATCAAGAAACAGGGAAATTCCCTGGTGGCACAGTGGATAAGAATTTGCCTGCCAATGCAGGATACACTAGTTTAATCCCTGGTCTGGGAAGATTCCACATGCTGTGGTGCAATTAAACTAAGCTTGTACACCACACTTACTGATCCTGCACTCTAGAGCCTGCAAGCCACAACTACTGAGCCCGCAAGCTGCAGCTGCTGAAGCCCATGATCGTTGAGTCTGTGCTCTACAAGAGAAGCTACTGCAATGAGAAGCCTGTGCACCACAGAGAAGAGTAAATCCTGCTTGCCACAACTAGTGAAAGCCTATGAGCAGCAACAAAGACCCAGTGCAACTGAAAATAAATAAATAAAAAGAAAATGGTCAAGGATGCCCACTTTCACCACTCCTAGAACTGGAGTGTTCTAGCTAGAACTGCAAAGTTCTAGCCAGACCAGTTAGGTAACAAAGAGAAATACAACTCATAGAAAAGGAAGTAATACTGGGTTGGCCAAAAAGTTCCTTTGGCTTTTAAGTAAAGAGAGACGCATTTTTCATGTTCACAAAGAACTTTTTAAATAACATGTTCACCATTTTGTTCTACTACCTTCTGTCCTGTTTCAACTTCATAATTCCATCTTCCAAAAATGTTTTGTCATTTTGAGCAGAGAACTGTTCCAGGTGCCTTTTATAGTCTTCCAAGAAACTAAAAATTTTTTTCATTAAGAAACTTTTGTAAAAACTTAAGTAAATGGAAATCCAAAGGTGTAATGTCTGGTCAATGTGGAGAAAAGAATCACAACTTCCCAACCAAGGTGTAAGTTTTTGCTTGGTCATCAAAGCAACATGTGGTCTTGTATTATCCTAATGCTTTTTCTGTTGACTAATTCAAGATGCTTTTTCTTGAGCAGTGCTTTCAGTTGTCTAACTGGGAGCAGTATTTGTTGGAATTGTTTGATTTTCTGGAAGGAGCTCATAATAGATAACTCTCTTCCAGTGCCACCATATACAAAACAACATCTTCTTTGGATGAAGACCAGCCTTTTGTGTGGTTGGTCATTTCACTTGCCCCATGATCTCTTCTGTTCCACATTATTATACAGTACAGTATCCACTTTTCATCACCTGTTTTAAAATGAAAACATTTTCATTATGTTTCAGTAGAGAATTACGTGCGGAAATACAGTCAAGAAGGTTTCTTTCAGTTAACCTAGGTGAAAAACCCAAACATCAAAGTGATGAACATAACAAACCTGGTACAAATGATTTTCAGTCCTTGATTTGGATATTTTGAGTACGTTGGTTATCTCCTTCATGATATAGTGTTGATCTCAGTTAATGTCTTGATTTGATCACTTTCAACTTCAACTTGTCTACCTGACCTTGGAGCATCATCCAGTGAGAAATCTCTAGTGTGAAGCTTCACAAACCACTTTTGACTCATTTAATCAATCGCAGCACCTTCCCTATACACTGCACAAATCACTTTTTTTTTTTTTTTTGCATTTCAGTTGTGTTTTTACCTTTCTTGAAATAAGTCATAGTAGCTGAAAATGCTGCTTTTTCCTTCCATCTTCAATATTAAAATGGCTATATAAAACTTCACCAATTTTGATAAATTTTTAATGCATGATGATATGACACCTGATATGACAATATAGTCTAACAAAATTGTTACAAATGAACTTGAACACAACTAAGCACTACTTTTTCATGTTACTGAAAAAACCAAACAAACCTGTTGGCCCACCTGATATTATTTGCTTGCAAATGATATGATCTCATATGTATAACACCCTAAAGATTCCACCAAAAAATACCCTGATGGAAGTAATAAGATAAATTCAACAAAGTAGCAGACTACAAAGTCAACATAAAGACACACATAACACACACACATGCAATTCTAACTGTACACTAACAATAAACAGTATGAAAAGGAAATTATGAAAATTATTTAATTTGCAACAGCATCAAAAACAGTGAAACATTTAGGATTAACTTAGCCAAGAAAATGAAATACTTGTGCAATGAATATTAGAAAACATTAAAGAAATTAACATTAAGAAATTAAATAAGATATAAATAATGGAATATATTCCCTGTTCATGAAATATAAGACAATATTGTTAAGATGCTAATACTACACAATGAAATTTACAGAATCTATATAATCCTCATCAAAATTTCAATTTTTTTTAAAAAACATAAAAGACAATCAAATGCATGTGCCATCTCACAGGAAACTGAACAGCCAAATCAACTTTGAGAAGGAAGAATAAAGCTAGAGAACTCATACTTCCTGATTTCAAAATTTACTACCAAACTAAGGCAATTAAATACTGGAATATATACAGGAATACAGAACGATTAAAAACAATAAAAAGTCTGAAATAATATATAGTAAAATTATGTTTGACAAGGGCATCAAGACCATTCAACTGGGAAAGGATAGTCTTTTAAAGACATGGTACAAGGAAAATTGGACATCCACATTTAAAAAAATGAATTTGGACCTTCACCTAGCACCATATGCCAAAACTAATTTTAAATGATTCAAAGATCTTATAGTAAATAAGAACTAAAGCTATAAAACTCCTAGAAGAAAACACAAGGCAAAATCTTCACAATTTTGGAGTTAGTAATTGTTTCTTGGATATGGCAACCAAACATAAAATAGGTAGATTGTTCTTTATTAAAATTTAAAATTGTGTACATCAAAAGACATTATCAATAGAGCAAAAAGGCAACCCACAGAATGGGATAAAATATTTGCAAATCATCTATCTGATAAGGAATTAATATCCAGAATGTATAGAGACTCCTAAAACTCAACAATAGTAAAATGAACTACTTGATTGAAAAATCTGCAAAGGACTTGAATAGACCTTTCTCCAAAGAACATATACAAATGGCCATAAGCATATAAAATGATGCTTGGCATTACTAATCATTGAGGAAATGCAAGTCAAAACTACAGTGAGATACTCCCTCATACCTATTGGAATGGCTACTATCAAACAAACAAATAAATAGAAAATAACAAGTGTTGGAGAAGATATAGAGAAATTGGAGTACTTGGCACCATTGGAAAGAATGTAAAGTGGTATACCCACCGCAGCAAACAGTATGACAGCTTCCTAAAAAAGAAAAATATGATTACCATATAATCTAGCAATTTAACTTCTGAGTACATGCTCAAAGGAATTAAAAGTGGAGTCTTGAGAAGATATGTGCACACACATGTTTGTAACAGCATTATTCACAGTAGCCAAAATGTGGAAGCAATGCAAAGTCCATTGATAGATACAATAGAACATTATTCAGCCTCACAAAGGAAGGAAATTCTGATGTTTATTACAACATAAATGAAACTTGATGACAGTTTGTTAAGTGAAATAAGTCAGTCATAAAGAGACAAACTGTATGATTCCACTTATATGAATCATAGTAGCTAAAATCATAGAGACAGAAGAACAGTAGTGGTTGCCAGTAACTGGGGGAAGGAGGTCATAGAGAATTATTTTTTAATGTGTATAGAATGTCTGTTTTATAAGATGAAAAGAGTTACAGAGACGTATGGTATTGATGATTGTACCACATTATGAATGAGCTCAATGTTATTGAATTTTACATTTAAAAATGGTTAAGATAGTAAATTTTATGTTACGTATAATTTACCATAATTTTTTAAAAAGAAGCCAAATAGAAATCTGGAATTGAAAACTAAAATAAGTAACATAAAAACTCACTAGATAGTTTTGATATCCGATTTGAGCAAACAGAAGAAAGACGCAGTAGGCTTCAAGACAGGTCAATCAAAATTATCCAGTCTGAGGGACATGTGGGACAGTCTATCACAATAGCATATAAAAAATGAGGGTCTCAGAGAGGGAGGAAAGGAGCAAATGAAAATATTCAAAGAAATAATAGCTCAAAGCTCTCTCTATTTGATAAGAAGACATGAATATACACATCAAATAATCTAAATAAATTTTAGCAAAGTTAAACTAAAAAGGATTTATGGAGACACATTAAAATCAGATTGTCCAAAGTCAAAGACAAACTGAGAATCTTGGTGTTTTTCTTTCTGGCTTACTTTACTCTGTATAATAGGCTCCAGTTTCATCCACCTCATTAGAACTGATTCAAATGTATTCTTTTTAATGGCTGAGTAGTACTCCATTGTGTATATGTACCACAGCTTTCTTATCCACTCATCTGCTGATATACTAATGCATATATATGGAATTTAGAAAGATGGTAATGACAACCCTGTATGCGAGACAGCAAAAGAGACACAGATGTATAGAACAGTCTTTTGGACTCTGTGGGAGTGGGGGGGGATGATTTGGGAGAATGGCATTAAAACATGTATAATATCATATAAAAAATGAATTGCCAGTCCAGGTTTGATGCAGGATACAGGAAACTTGGGGATGGTGCACTGGGATGACCTAGAGGGATAGTATGGGGAGGGAGGTGGGAGGGGGGTTCAGGATGGGGAACACGTGTACACCCGTGGCGGATGCATGTTGATGTATGGCAAAACCAATATAATATTGTAAAGTAAAAAAAAAAAAAAGTACTAATTTAAAAAAATAAAATAAAAAAAATGAGAATCTTGAAAGCAGCAAGAAGTGATTGTCATAAACAAGAGGTTCTCAAGTTTAATAGTCAAATTTTCAACACAAACCATGAAGGCCAGAAGAAAATGGGACAGCAGTTTTAAGTTGCTTAAAGAATAATATGTCAAAGAAAATTTCATATCCAGCAAAATTCTCTTCCTTAAATGAAGGGTATATAAAGACTTTCCAAGATAAATAAGACTGAAGTTAGAATCTTACCTTACATGATATACAAAAAATTCTCTAATAATTCAAATATCTAAATATAAAATTTAAAACTATTTAGATTTTAGAAAAGAATATAGGACTAAATTTTTACGTTCTTGGATTTGGCAATTGATTCTTATATATGACACCAGAAACATGAGCAACAAAACAAGAGAAAGAGGGGGATAAATTTGACTTCATCAAGATTTAAAACTTTTATACATCAAAGAACACTATCAAGAGATGTGAAAAATAATCTACATAATGGTAGAAAATATTTGAAATATCATATATATAATAAGGGACTTCCCAGGTGGCTCAGTGGCTAAAGAAACTGTCTGCAATGCAAGAGACACAGGAGATGTTGGTTCAGTTGCACCTTTTCCAGTATTCTTGCTGGAGAATTCCATGGACAGAGGAGCCTGGAGGGCTACAGTTCGTAGGGTTGGAAAGAGTCAGACATGACTGAAGCAACTGAGCATGTGTATAATAAAGGTCTAGTATCTGGAATATATAAAGAACTCATGACTCAACAACAGACAGACAACTAACTTAAAAAATCAGCAAAGGACTAATGTAGATATTTTTCCCAAGAAGATATACAAACAGGCGATAGTATAAGAAAAAATGTTCAATATTAGGAGCCAATAGGGGAATGCAAATCTAAATCACAATGAGCTATCACCTCATATCCATTAGAATGACTGTAAGTTTTAAAATTTGAAAATGTGTTCAAAGAATATAAAGAAATTCAGCCTTTTGTATTATACATTGCTAATGGATATGCAAAATAGTTCAGTCACTAACAAAGCAGTTTGGTAGTTCCTCAAAAAGTTAAATACAGAATCATTATGTCACCTAGCAATTTTCTTCCTGTACATAAGCCATTCAACAATTTAAAATAGGAGCTCAAATAATGACTAAATGTTCATTACAGCATTACTCACATGAATGTTCACATCAGCATAGCTCACAATAGCTTAAAAGTGGAAACAACCCAAATGTCCATCATCTGTTGAACAAAGTTTTACATATATATATATATATATAAAGTTATATCAATGCAGGAGACGTAAGAGATGTGGTGGGTTCAATCCCTGGGTTGGGCAGATCCTCTGGAGAAGGAAATGGCAGTCTACTCCAGTATTCTTGCCTGGAGAATTCCATGGACAGAGGAGCCTAGTGGGCTGCAGCCCAGAGGGTTGCAAAGAGTCAGACAACACTGAGGTGACTTAACACACACACACACAACTTTATGAAATATAATAGAATATTTTCACCCATAAAAAGAATTAAGTAAAGATATGTGCTAGTACATGGATGTACCTCAAAAGCATTTTGTGAAGCAGAAGAAAAAGAAGTCAGACACAAATCATCACACATTGCATAATTCAATTTATATTAAATATTAAGAATATTCAGAGACAAAAACCAGATTGGTATTTTCTAGAACCAAAGGGGTTGGGGGATAGGAAGTGACTGTTAACTTGATATGAGATTTGTCTTTTGAGGTCATGAAAATGTTTTAGGACCAGTTAGATATGATGGTTGCAATGTGAATGTATCAAGTGCCATTCAATTGTACATTTTTAAATTGTTGATTTTGTGTTACTCCTTTATTTCACTTCAGTTTTTAAAACACCATGTTTTAAATATTTTATTTAAAAATTTTATTCACAAACCCTAACCAGGAATGTCTTTAACAAAATATGGATTAGGATGTTATATACGTGTGTGTATGTTTGTATTTGTGTGTCTCATTTAGGTTATTCACCATATAGGACAGTTTTTAAAAAGAATCCATTTCATTTACTACTGTATTGCCAGGAACTAAACCTGATATTACTATGCACTCAAAAACATTTGCTGAATGATTGAATAAATCTACAAATAGATGGAATATATATAGAGAGATTGTATATGCAAACACCAAAATGATAACCTATTGCTATTTCTCAGGGAGATGTGGATGATTTTTATTTTTTTCTACTTGCTTTTTTGTACTTTTTAAAGCTTTAGCTTCTGGTGACTCAGACTGTAAAGAATCCACCTGCAACGCAGCAGACCTGAGTTTGATCCCTGGATTGGGAAGATCTCCTGGAGAAGGGTACAGCAACCCACTCCAGTATTCTTGCCTGGGAAATCCCGTGGGACTGGTGGGCCACAGTCCATAGAGTCACAGAGTCAGACCCGACTGAGCAGCTAACACTTTCATTTTCATTTCTTGTATACTTTTGTAGTGAAAACTGATTAATAACAAAAGTCTTCTAAAAGGAATTCCAGTTTTAAAATTAGGAATCCATAGAATTCAGCCTCTTCCTTTTCCAGTTAAAAAAAACAAACAGGCAGATTCCAGGTATATATTTTATCAGTGCATGATACAACAGAGCCAATAAATCCTTCATGAAAGACAGTGAAAACAATTTTCTTAGGATACTATTAATAATATCTTACTGTTCCAAATATGGAGCAGTTAATTTCTTTTGAGAAGAAAAACAATCTAGTGATGAATAGCAAATATTTTCTAGTAAAGGGATCTCTGATATAAAACAGTAACAGAATTTGATTATCATGTCATCATTATACACACAAACTGCTGAAAATATAAAATGGGAAAAACAAGGTCAACAGAAATTAATATACAGTTATTCAGAGTCCCAAGTAGGCAGATTAATGGGCTACTTAATAAAGTATAAGTCTGTCACAGGTGGCTGTTTAATGAACAATTATAATACTCCAGATATTAGAGAAAGAATTGAAGATAGCATAGTAGTTTGGAACTCATAATGAGTCTGGATATAATGAAATCTACTTCACTAATGAGATGACAGTAGATCTGAAACATGGATCCCTGAAGCAGAGATGAGTTAACCTTTAAAAAACATTTGTGAGATCTAGTTAAGAGAAAGAGGTGGAAGCCCAGATTCTTTAATCTCATTAATTGGAAATTCCACTGCACACACTAAAAATCAGGTTCATTACAACCAGAGGCCTCAACTATATAGGAATAAAAACTGTTTTCACCAAGATATTATTTGAAACTAAAGTCAGCACTTTAAATTAAGGAGGAAAGAGCTTTAAACATTTATGGTCTTTCACTAGGAAAAAATAGAATAAAGCAACATTCTGGATTGATTTTATCTTATCAGAATTCACTTTTCTACTTTAGTTGGAGACTGTCATATTTCCCTAGAGAATTAATTAATGATGTATTTGAAGTTCTGATAAAAATTCAAAGTGAGAAAATAACAGGAGATCCCTGTCCATGATGACAATTAATGTCAATGTGTTTAAAAACGACATCATCTTTCCACATCTGTACTGAAATGGTTGAATATAAAATATCCAACATATCACCTAGAGTTTTTTATTTAAAGCAATAGAAAACCTGAAATTTATTGGAAGCATATTAAGTCACACACAAAATCACTAGGTGTCCTTAAGGTCATACTTGGAAAACAGTTGGAATTAAGAGCAACTATATACTATGACTTCCCTCGTGGTTCAGACGGTAAAGAGTCTGCCTCCAGTGCTGGAGACCCGGGTTTGAACCCTGGGTCAGGAAGATCCCCTGGAGAAGGAAATGGCAACCTACTCTAGTATTCTTGCCTGAGAATCCCATGGACAGAGGAACCTGGCAGGCTACAGTCCGTGGGGTTGCAAGGAGTTGGACACGACTGAGCGACTTCATGTACTTTCGTGTACTTTCATACACTATGACATCTATCCTCTGCTGCTGTTATTGAATCCTGGATGTTCTAGCTTGCTCCACTGATGCTAACATGCAGGATGCAGGATGTCTCCTTACACACTATTGCATCCAGAAAATTCATATTGCTGTCGCTACTGCCGTCACTAAAATATCACTAGGTCCCATTTCAGGATCAGAACGTGTCTCTAAATGTTAAGGCTTAAATCCTTTGCTTGCCCTTTTTCTCAAGAAAGGCCGCTTTCTCAGTTTCTGTAGGGGGCAGGTGACTTTGGTTTCCATGAAGACTTAAACACAGTTGCCAAACATAAAAGGATATTCCAATGATGAACTGGTAAAAATGACTGTTGCTGCTGCTGCTGCTGCTAAGTCGCTTCAGAAGTGTCCGACTCTGTATGACCCCATAGGCGGCAGCCCATCAGGCTGTGCTGTCCCTGGGATTCTCCAGGCAAGAACACTGGAGTGGGATGCCATTTCTTTCTCCAATGCAGGAAAGTGAAAAGTGAAAGTGAAGTCGCTCAGTTGTGTCCGACTCTCAGTGATCCCATGGACTGCAGCCTACCAGGCTCCTCCATCCATGGAATTTTCCAGGCAAGAGTACAAAAATGACTGTTACCTACAACTAAAACTTTGGTTGTTCAACACTAATGTATCTTTCTCACCCTTCAAAACAATGTTCTTGCTTACCATATTTTAACTGTCTCATACTGCAAGCAAAATGTCTCACCTCATCATCACATGGAAACACCCAAATCATGTTATGTTTTGTGTGACGATGACCTGTGAGGATTTGTATTTCCTTTCTTCTCTCTGAATACCATCTGTATATAGGCAAACTACTAAGTCATAAAGGTAGCCAAACCTAGTATTTAACAATGGGTAAAATGAGAGAAAATAAAAGGAAATAGTCTGTTTCCAACACACGTACACACATACATGGGAGGGAAGAAGCTATATATATATATATATATATATATATATGTATATATATGTATATTGTGGGACTTACACACTATTGCATCCAGAAAATTGTGGGACTTAGTTGTGGGACGACTCACAAGAGAGGATTTATTATTTCCCTTATCTAATAACAACTAAAGATTACTTACTTCTGTTTTTACCTAGCCTTTCAACTTCTCAGAGATCTGTTCAGAGTGGATTAGCCCAAGCCTTCAGTGCTAAAAGATCTGAACCCTTGGTGGTTTCACCTGTGTAGGGTTGCAATGGTCTTATATTACTGTTACTCTGGAAACTAGTAGTAAAAAGATGTATCCTAGAGAATTTCATGGGTGACATCTGTGCTCCTTCTTGACTCGACAGCACAGAAACAACACAATTGCTCTTTGATATTTAAAATATATCACCTGGACAATATAATAACACCTTTTAGGGGGCTTATTTATCAACTGACATCAGAACAACAAACAGACTTAGCTTCCACTTCAGGAGAAATATTTTTATGTCTTTAGTGGAAATATTTCTCTAGTAAACATTAAAAATTTTAAACTGAGTTCAGAACAAGCAAAAATTTTACCAATAAACTTTGAGGGCTAATTATGAAATGTTCTACCCTGTAGATATCAACTTTCTCCAGAAAAGTCCCTTCTGAATACAGTAGACTTCAAACTGGTAAAAATACCTTGCTTTTCATTTTGTCTCAGGTAAAGAACACTTATACAAATACCAAAATACCACATACCTTCTACTACCAAAAATGCACTGCCATAGTTGACAATGCAAGTGTTAGAGTCAGATAGCCCTGGGTTAATTTTAGTCAAGCCAATGTGATCTTGGGCAAGTCACAATACCCTTTGAGCTTTAGTTTTCCCATTTGTAAAATGGAGATAACAACAATTACACATGGATGTTGACTTATTTTACTTATAATAATATTACATAAGTAAATTTCTTAGCATATTACCTACCACGTGAGTGCTTGGTTCATAGAAACAGAGGTAATGTTTAAAATACTTGGAAATCACCCTATCATAGTCAATAATCAATCAAAGCAGATTCAGGTTTTGAGGCTAGAAGAAGGCCTTGGGGGCCTGACACTGACCCTTTTGAAAGTGGATATAGGGGAGTTACAGGGGAGGGGCTAGGGAATCAGGAGACATGTGGGAAGTTCTAGGGCAGCTGGAGTATTCAGCACACACAAGAGAGCAGCTAGGGTATGATAATTGATTACCAGCCTTTCATTAGAGACAAGTAGTAGTAATGGGCATGGTGAAGGTGGTAATGAGAGCTGTGATAAAATATTCTCTTTGTACAAATAAACGAAAGAGATAAATCATCGAACACATGAAAAGTTATGAAAAAGCATAATGGGTATAGGATAAAAAAAGAGGACAGTCAAAAATTGAATGCAAATGATATTCTTGAAATTTTAAAGCACTACAGTTGTTCAATAGTTTTAACTGAATAAAAATATGACTCATTATTCTTGGAAATAGGAACAGTGCATACTGTTTGGGTTTTCCTTTATGAAACAATTATCTTTTTTAAGGGATATTCAATTTTATTTGCCAGTCTTCATCTAGCCAAATAGAAAACTCTTAGCAAGAATTAATTATGTATAATTTTCTAAAATTTGTGAGAAACAGGAAAAACGTCAGCTTCTAAGCTGTGTGTTTTGCTGCACAGAAGAAAATAATAGTAAAATTTCAATTGTAGTTTTGTATGTTATATTTTAAAACAGTAACTGTAATTAAAAATGTATTCTCCTCTTCAGCAGCTGTATTTCAAGTCATATTTATTGAGCATCTACTACCTGTTAGTTAAACAACAGGATAAACAACACAGTTTAATGATAAACAGTTAAACAGCACCGTTTTGGCCCAGTGCTCTCCTACATGATAAACGAGACTCCTGGCTATCTCTCTGAACTGTCAATTTCTCCTTAATTACTATGTTCAGTTTTCATTCCAATCCCAAAGAAGGCAATGCCAAAGAATGTTCAAACTAACGTACAGTTGTGCTCATTTCACATGCTAGCAAGGTAAAGCTCAAAATCCTTCATGCTAGGGTTCCAAAGTATGTGAACCAAGAACTTCCATAAGTTCTATAATATAGAATAAATAAAAGCTGGATTTAGCAAAGGCAGAGGAACCAGATATCAAATTGTTAACATCTGTTGGGTCATAGAAAGAGCAAGGGAATTCCAAAAAACCCCATCTGCTTCTGTTTCAGTGACTAGGCTGAAGCCTTTGACTATGTGGATCACAACAAACTGTGGAAAATTTTTAAAGAGTTGGGAATAGCAGACCACCTTACCTGTCTCCTGAGAAACCTGTGTTCTGGTCAAGAAGCAATAGTTAGAAGAGGACATGAAACAACGAACTAGTTCCAAATTGGGAAAGGAGTACATCAAGGCTGTATAATGTTACCCTGCTTATTTAACTTATATGCAGGCTATATTATGTGCAATGCTGGGCTGGATGACTCACAACCTGGAATCAAGATTACTGGGAGAAATATCAACAGCCTCAGATATGCAGATGATACCATTCTAATGGCAGAAATCAAAGAGAAACTAAAGAGCATCTTGATGAAAGTAAAAAAAGGGAGTGAAAAAGCTGGCTTAAAACTCAACATTCAAAAAACTAAGATTATGGCATCTAGCCCCTTCACTTCATGGCTACTAGATGGGGGAAAAGTGGAAAGAGTGGCAGATTTTATTGGGTTCCAAAGTCACTGCAGATGGTGATTGCAACCATGAAATTAAGAGACGCTTGCTCCTTGGAAGAAAAGTATGACAAACCTAGACAGCATATTAAAATGCAGAAACATCATTTTGCCAGCAAAGGTCTGTATAATCAAAGCTATGGTTTTTCCAGTAATCATGTATGGATGTGAGAGTTGGACCATAAAGAAGGCTATATGCATGCTAAGTTGTTTTAGTTGTGTTCAATTCTTTGCAACTCTATGAACTGTAGCCCGTCAGGCTTCTCTGTCAAGGGGTTTCTCCACACAAGAATACTGGAGTGGGTTGCCATACCCTCTTGCAGGGGCTCTTCCCAACCTGCGGACTGAACCCGCAATTCTTATACATTTCTTATGTCTCTTGCATTGGCAGGCAGTTTCTTTACCAGAAGCGCCACTTGGGAGCCCAAAGAAGGCTGAACACCAAGGAACTGATGCTTTTGAATTGTTTTGCTGTAAAAGACCCTTGAGAATCCCTTGGCACAGCAAAGAAATAAAAACAGTCAATCCTAAAGGAAATCAACCCTGAATATTCATTGGAAGGATTTATGCTGACGCTGAAGCTCCAATACTTTGGTCACCTGATGTGAAGGGCTGACTCTGGAAAAGACCCTGATGTTATGAAAAATTGAAGGCAGGGGGAGAAAAGGGCAACAAAGGATGAAATGTTTGGATGGTATCACTGACTCACTGGACATGAGTTTGAGCAAACTCTGGGAGATAGAAAAGGACAGGAAAACCTGGTCTGCTGCAGTCCATTAAACCATGCGTTTAAAGGGAAACAAACATTTTTTTCCTTTGACTCCTCATTGGCAACCCACTCCAGTACTCTTGCCTAGACAATCCCATGGATGGAGGAGCCTGGTAGGCTGCAGTCCATGGGATCACTAAGAGTCGGACACGACTGAGAGACTTCACTTTCACTTTTCACTTTCATGCATTGGAGAAGGAAATGGCAACCCACTCCAGTGTTCTTGCCTGGAGAATCCCAGGGACGGGGGAGCCTAGTGGGCTGCCGTCTATGGGGTCGCACAGAGTCGGACACAACTGAAGCGATTTAGCAGCAGCAGCAGAAGCAGGGAGACAAAATGACTCAAGGGATGAAAGAACAATAGATCAAATGTGAAACCATGTATCTAAAACTGGAGGAAAGTCAGAAAAGGAGACAATCAGATAACAAATTTTAAGAAAAGAGATGTTTATGTTGAAGAAAGATAAAAGAAAAGGAGGAGAAAGTGTTCTGTTACATTAGCTTTTCCAGAGCTTGAAAGTGAAAGCGAAGTCGCTCAGTCAGTTGTGACTCTTGGCAACCCCATGGATTGTAGCCCATGGAATTTTCCAGGCAAGAATACTGGAGTGGGTTGCCATTAAAAATACAAAAAAATTACCCATTTTATATTTAACTAGCAAATTATTGCCATTTAATCTCTGACATAATTTTAAAAGATCCTGCATATAATAGTATTTAAATAATAGATAACTTATATGATAAATATCTCAAGTGGTGGCTCAGTAATAAGAAATCTGCCTGCAATACAGGAGACATGGGTTTGATCACGGGATTGGAAAGATCCCCTCATAAAGAAATGGCAACCCATTCCAGTATTCTTTCCTGGGAAATCCCACGGATAGAGGAGCTTGGTGGACTACTGTTCATGGGGTCTCAAAAGAGTCAAACAGGACTTAGCAACTAAACAACAACAATAACAAGAAATGTAAAATGCATAAAAATATCATCATAATAAGTGAGAAACATAAAGAGAATAACAAAATTCAATTGTTGTCAA
The DNA here is from genome assembly GCF_002263795.3 of Bos taurus. NCBI lineage: Eukaryota > Metazoa > Chordata > Mammalia > Artiodactyla > Bovidae > Bos > Bos taurus. Next base: position 59,591,485 of record NC_037338.1, on the reverse strand, counting down.
AAAATTAGAAGGGTTTGTTTGACATTACTATTGAATAGTATAAGAAATGAAATATATAAAAGTTAGTTAAATTTAATTCAAGTTAAAATCCTAATTATGTGTTTTGGTAGTTTAACAAAATCATTCTATAATTCTTCCACATTCAATATTAAAATGGATGGTAATTCTCTCTGAAATAATTTCTATGTAATTTATTCCAGGGTAAAATGTTTGTGTTTGAGTTTGGAAAAAAATGACTGAAAATTTAAAATTGGAAGAAAAATATAGGGATACATGGAGGTTAGCCAAATATTATAAAAATTATCTATGCAATTAAGGTAAAGTAAATAATATGATACTGGCCAATGAAAAAATAAATAAGGAAATTGAACAGAAAGCAAAAAAATAAACCAGAGTATGTAAATATTTAGTATGTGAAGGACATAGTATTAAATATACCAAGTTAGCATTAAATACCCAAGTTACTCTACAAATGGTGTCAGACCAATTGACCAACTCTTTGGGAACAGGGAAAGATGTTTACATTACTTTATGTATCAACATAATTTCAAAATGATTAAAGAATTGATACTAAAACATGAAATAAAAAATACAGCTAGAATATAAATATTAATGTAACATTAAACTTGGAGAAGCTCTTTCTATACATTACATGAAAAGTAGAAATTTTAAAGAAAAGTATTAAGCTAAAATCCTCCTCATCAAAAACATACAATTAAAAGCCAAAGAACAAAAAGAAAAAAATGCCATTCAAAACTAACCTTTATTCTCTTGCAGAATTCATAAATGTTACTGTCAAGTATTAAAATAATTTCTAAAATATAAAGAAAGAAAAATTACTTTCAAGTACTCCCACAGAGATTATTTTATAATTAGCATTTTGATAAATTTCTTTCAAATATTATTTTCTCTGCATTGATACATATCAAATAGTGAGAATATAACTTTTTAGATATGTTGTTCTGATAACCTACTTTTCTCGAAAAATATGCTTTGAAACAATTAATTACATAGCATTTACATTATATTAGGTATTATATGCAATCTAGAACTTCCAGATGTACAAGCAGGGATTAGAAAAGGCAGAGGAACTTGAGATCAAATTGCCAACATTTGTTGGATCATAGAGAAAACAAGGGAATTCCAGAAAAAACATCTGCTTTGTTGACTATGCTAAAGCCTTTGACTGTGTGAATCACAGCAAACCAGAAAATTCTTAGAGATGGGAATACCAGATCACCTTACCTGTCTCCTGAGAAAACTGTAATCAGGTCAAAAAACAAGATAGAACCAGACATAGAACAACTGACTGGTTCAAAATTGGGAAAGGAATATGAAAAGGCTGTATATTGTCCCCCTGCTTATTTAATTTCTATACAGAGTCATGTGAAATGCTAAGCTGGATGAATCACAAGCTGAAATCAAGATTGCCAGAAGAAGTAGCAACAGTCTCACATATGCAGATGAAAGTGTGAAAGTGTTAGTTGTGCAGTCGTGTCCAACTCTATGCAATCCCATGGACTGTAGCCAGGCAGTCTCCTCTGTCCATGGGATTCTCAAGGCAAGAATACTGGAGTGGGTAGCCATTCCCTTTTCCAGGGGATCTTATACCACTCTAATGGCAGAAAATGAAGAGGATTAAAGAGCCTCTTGATGAGTGTGGAAGAGGAGAGTGAAAAACTGGCTTGAAGCTTAACATTCAAAAAACAAAGATCAAGGCTTCCAGTCCCATCACTTCATGGCAAATAGAAGGGAAAAGTAGAAGCATGACAGATTTTATTTTATTGGGCTTCAAAATCACTGCAGACAGTGACTGCAGTCATGAAATTAAAGGACACTTGCTCCTTGGAAGAAAAACTATGACAAACCTAGACAGCATATTAAAAAGTAGAGACATCACTTTGCAAACAAAAGTCCTTATAGTCAAAGCTATGTTTTTTCCAGTCATGAATGGATGTGAGAGATGGACCACAAAGAAGACTGAGCGCTGTAAAACTGATTCTTTCACATTGTATTGCTGGAGAAGACTCTTGACAATCCTTTGGAGAGCAAGGAGATCAAACCAGTCAATCCTAAAGGAAATCAACCTTGAATATTCATTGGAAGGACTAATGTTGAAGCTGAAGCTCCAGTACTTTGGCCACCTGATGCAAAGGGCTGACTCATTGGAAAAGACCCTGATGCTGGGAAAGCTTGAAGGCAAAAGGAGAAGGGGGCAGCAGAAGATGAGATGGTTAGATAGATAGTCATTCACTGGCTCAATGAACATGCATCTGAGCAAACTCTGGGAGATAGTGAAGAACAGGGTGCCTGACATGCTGCAGTCCATGGTGTCATGAAGAGTGAAACATGACTTAGTGACTGAACAACAAACAACGAGATGATTTAAAGTGTTTATGAAACATGTATAATATCATATAAGAAACAAATCGCCAGTCCAGGTTTGATGCAGGATACAGGATGCTTGGGGCTGGTGCACTGGGATGACCCAGAGGGATGGTATGGGGAGGGATGTGGGAGGGCGGTTCAGGATTGGGAACACGTGTACACCTGTGGTGGATTCATGTTGATGTATGGCAAAACCAATACAATATTGTAAAGTAATTAGCCTCTAATTATAATAAATAAATTTAAATTAAAAAATAATGTGTTCAGGAGGATGTGTATAGATTATATGCAAATACTATATCATTTTACCCTTTGTATAAAGAACTTGAGCATTCCTGCGTTTTCATATCTGCAGAGAGTCCTGGAACCAATCCCTCACAGATACCAAGGGGTGACTGTATCAAAATTCAATTGACCAGTCCCTTTTCCTCTATGGGCTTCCCAGGTGGCTCAGTGGTAAAGAATCCACCTGCCAATGCTGGAGACACTGGACATGCGGGTTTGATCCCTGGGTTGGAAAGATCACCTAGAGGAGGAAATGCAACCTCCAGTATTCTTGCCTGGATGATCCCATGGATCATGGAACCTGGTGGACTACAGTTCATGGGTTGGCAAAGTGTCAGACCTGACTGAGCAAACACATTTTAGTCTATTACCATTTGTAATTATTTGTTAACATTTTTTCCTCTTGCTACATTTTAGGGTCCTGACAACAGAGATAGACGTTGCTAGTTTTTCCTGTTGTAAACCCAGTACCCAGTTTGAGACCCAGTTAATGCTGAGTTCTCGAAAAGTAGTTACTGGGTAAAAAGTTAGAGGTATATCAGATATGTAAGGCTACTTAATTTTGAAAACAAAATGAAGGTTGTATATAGCCTGTGGGGACCAGTAACAGGATTTAAAACCCAGATTTGTTAAGACTGAGTGATAAAGATTATAGGTGATAGAAAAATCATGGGAATTTGTTCTTATCAAACCATGTGACCATGGATCTTACTTCATCACATCTTTGATGAAACTAAGTGCCAAAATCAGTATTGTTAATTAATTTATTTATAGATATAAATAACCTATTGTTTTTTCAGTTGCTGTCAACCATGTGGGTAAGAGAATTAACATGCAAGAAATGCACATATTTGGGAAAATAATCTTGTTTGTGTTCCTCACAATGGAACTGGGTAAGGAGAAGGAGCTCACATTGAAGTTATTGGCTGACCCATCACCATTTCTCTACAGCAATGTCAAGGCATTCAAACATTAATGTAAAAAGCTTGTAGCTCAGAGTTACTAATAATAGAAAAATTATGGACAAAGCCAACGCAAGCAATGATAAAGGAATGGCTTAATCAAGTCTGTGATTAGCAATGTCTAATCATAAAATAAGGAAATGGTGCCATTTTTAGAACCGGTGCTCCTCAAACTATCTGTGGTGTAGACAGCAAAAGAGACACCGATGCATAGAACAGTCTTTTGGACTCTGTGGGAGAGGGAGAGGGTGGGATGATTTGGGAGAATGGCATTGAAATACGTATAATATTATATATGGAACGAGTCGCCAGTCTAGGTTTGATGCACGATACTAGATGCTTGGGGCTGGTGCACTGGGATGACCCAGAGGGATGGTATGGGGAGGGAGGAGGGAGGAGGGAGGAGGGAGGAGGGTTCAGGATGGGGAACACATGTATACCTGTGGTGGATTCATGTTAATATATGGCAAAACCAATACAATATTGTAAAGTTTAAAAATAAAATAAAATTAAAAAAAATAAACAAAATTTAAAAACAACAACAAAATTCTAATTTATTTCAGACTTATATTTCATAAAATACAATGAAAAATTTTCAGCCATATCAAATTGCTGTAAAATTTCAAAGCACTTCCCCTGTTATTCTGTACTTATTTGTGTACTAAACAGAAATTATCATCGGTCAAGGATAGTTTTATGCAACTTGGGAAACATGGTCTTTGATTTCAAAATAAAAATGTCTTAAAAATATTCAATCTCATATATTCCAAATATATAAATGGAATTTTTGGAGAATTTTCCATTATGGTATATCCATCTTAAAGTGTTTGTGTGTAACACTAACAATACTGGAGAATATGGGAGTAATTTGCCATCAATCTGTTTTGTGACACAAATATCAAAACTGGGAACTTTGTTACCCTAGGTTTTGTATAGCAACCAAAATTTGATATTTAGTACACTTTGTGATACATAAAACTATTCTTTTGCAGAAAAATGTCTTAACTTTTACTTGTATTTGTCCATTTTCCCTCTATAAATAAAACTATCATTCGAGTCTATTCTTGAGAAAATGTTAGCTAGAGTTCATGTGCAGCAGGAAACAAATAACCACTATAATCCTAGCCAGGAATCCTTTCCAAAGCACTAATTAACTCTAAGTATTTGAAGCCAACAGGATTGCCCACCTTCACCCTAGAGAGGGCAAATAGGCCTTATTTCCCTGTAATACACTCACAGGCTCTGTTAATAGTTAAAGTCTGGCGGTAGAAATCCAGAGGTTGAGTCTTTAGTGCTGTTAGATTATCCCAGGGCAGCATCAATTTCTGGCAGTGATAACGCATGCAATGGCTTTCCGGCAGGACACAGACACAGGGTTCCTGGCAAAGCCACTGAGCAAGGTTTTTGTAAGCAGATTCATATCAGTTTTGACAAGGCTAACATATGGCTTTGAATTTCTGGCCAAAGCCCGCTTCACGGTTGCTATCAGAAGAGACCCTTATTTTCTCTCTGGCAACACTGCCATGCAATGTAAAGGATTTAATTCCTGGAAGTACATTGCCACATGATTTGCTACAGAACAAATTTCAAAGCTGGTGTCCTGCCAACATAAAATTCTATAGGTCATGTCAAGGCCAACACTGCAGTGGGTTTTCAGCAATAACATATTGAGCTGATCTTTTAATAGCCTTCATATTCACACTTTGCATACTCTTAAGTGTTTCCATGTATACTGAATGTAAAGGAAATAATTTCTAAGTGAAAATATATTACAGTCAGTGTGTGTTTTGTAAATTGGCTTATATGAGCATTTTCCAACACCTGTCAATTGTCCATCTAATATGATGAATTATAATTATTTCAAACTTTCATTTTAAATTGTAAAATAACCAATGCTCATGTCAACAGTAAGAATGGAAAAAACAATGATATCCACAGTTGAAATTGCAATTTAATTTTTTCATCTTTTTATTCTGATCGTTCAGCAGTTTAACTGACCACAAATATCTGAGGGAAAGAAACCCTAACCCTGGCCTTTGAGGAGTGATTAGAGTTCAAGATATATGACAAGAAGTAGCAATATATCCTTAAGTGGGGATATATTACATTACTTAAGTATTACTTAATATTACTTAATTACTTAATATATTACTTAAGTGGGGATACATCATTGTTTTTTTTCCTGAAACAGAACTATGCACAGTAAAACACTGTTCTAAAACTGCTCTCATGATACTGAAATTGATAATGTCATATGACAGTTTCCTAATAATTTTGTCACAACTGAGATCATCCTGTTCAGGCTTAACCAAATAAACACTGATTCAGACAAGAGATTTCTCAAAGATCACAGAATCATTACCTTTCATTTGATTTATATAAAATATTAGACAAAAAATGAGGAAAGCAAGCATTCTTCAGCTCAGAATAAAAGTGCTTTTGAAAATGGTTATTATTCAACTAAAACAAAATTTATTCTGGGTTATTTCTTATTGCTTGTATGGTGCCTATGGGGTCTTATTAAAACAATTAATTCAGTGTAGCTTTTTAAATATACTTATTATCATTTTTATAAAAACACTGTCCCCAAACCAAAGGCTAATCACATTTGAGTAGCCCTTAAGATATATGTGATTTAACTCTAATATATATAACGATTTGGGGAAAAAAATGTCTAGGTGAAACACAAAGCTATAAAACCTGCAAATTAGGGTTCTGTGTGTGAATCTTGCTTCTTTGCCATTAATTTTGGCATGCTTAAGAAATGTAAAGTTTAGAAACAATCAGCAAGAACATTTGCTGAGTGCCCTTTATAGCAGAGCACCGTATCCATGGATGTACTATAATTGTAATTTCAAATCAGCTCTTACCTCAACTACAGCCCCTTCACCAAAGCTTGAAAAAGATCTTTGAAGCTGATGTCTCTACTTCTTTTTTTGTCAACAGCTGCAAAGGCATTCTGAACTAGGTGAAACTAGTTATTCTCTCATAATCATTCTAATCATTTGAAATTCTTATTATATCTGATGCAAAACTTAATATGGATGTCACAGACCCTCAATATTTCAGTCATCTGTTGTTCAATCAATAAACAGTAACTGAGTAGCAATTATTTGCCAGGTACTTAAGATGAGTGCTTGAGTGTGTGGTGTCCTTACAGGATTCAAAAACCCTGAACCATTTTAAGGGAAATTTTGGAAGGTGCAATTACGTTTTGGCTTACCAAAAGAAATAGGTCAAAAAAGAAGAATGAAAAGATAAAATTTACAGTCTGTCCAGTGAACTTGAAAATTCTCAAAATTTTCCGGTGAATCATGGTTTAACTTGAAAAACAACATGCCATACTACTCTACTAAATACAGGCGCTATGTTATTTACTGCAAATAAGATATAAAAATGTGGCATCAGGAAAAAGAAATAGCATACTTGTTACTAACCAACACTTTATTTTACAATTTTCTGTTAATGCAGGACCATTTCTCAGAACCCACTAAGTGCTAATGTTTCAGCCAAAGAGTTTAAGAATCACTTATCTGGCTGGTTGGGTCAACAATGGCTGAAACTCAAAAGACAGCTAAAAGACAGAGGAGCAAAGGCTTGGCAAAATCACTGAAATGACAGTAGCTCTCAGGTAGTAGGAAAAGACTCTTGGTCTTTGGCCTCTCTTTAATTTTGTATGTTATAGCTTTGGGTGCCTTGGATTCTTGTTAGGTAATTATAGAGAAGCAGGTGAATGAGGTCAGGTTCATATTTTGAAGACTGTGATATCAAAAGAGAGGACAGGACAACAGGAAGGGACCACCTTCTTTTAGTAGTTCAGAGTTAAGTGAACTACTACGAGAGTGATGGATATGTTCCTACACAAGAACAATGGAAGTTTTTGGGGTATCAAATTGAAATTTGTACCCCTTTTCCTGAAAAAAGGCAACCACAATGATTTTCAAAACACATAATAAGCACTAAAGAACATTTTCTATATTGTTATGCTAGTTTAAAAATGAGAAAAACATTCTTTGAGTTAATAAATAACCCAAACAATGTGGAGCCAGCAGCTGGCAGAGGCAGGTTGGCATGCAGAAGTCTGGTGTCACTTAGATACAGCTGCACACTCCCTCCCCAACCAGACCTCCACTAAGTCTGTGGTTCCTTTTGACCACTTGGAGTGAAATGACAAAGGCATTATTTCCCTGCCATTTTAGAACATAGATTTGCTAACTATATTTCTCATTCCCCTTCTCACAAAACATCCAATGTGCTTTTACATGAAGTCAGGAATATCAGATTTCAACATGAAACTCTGAGTTGCTTAAACACATGAGGTTTCTTAACAATACTTTTCTGTAATTAAAAAAAAATGACTATAGGAGAAACAATACACTAAGTCCCCTGTTTACAAATGAGTTCTATGCCAAAAGTACATTCATAGGTTCAATTTGTTTGTAAGTCCAACAAAAGTTAGCCAGGGAATCTGACCTTGAAGGTCATTGGGGTTTGATTGTAAGATTTCTTCCATAGGACTGGGGAAAACTGAGACTCCAGTCTTGGAGGGCACAAGCAAAATCTTGCATGCACCAAGATCCAGAGGAAAGGAGCAGCGACTCCATAGGAAACGGAACAAAACCTACCTGCTAGTGATGGAGTCTTCTTTGGAGACATGGGTTGGCAGGGCCTCACCACAGGGATGAGGGGACTGGCAACTGCTGTCTGGGAAGGCCTCCTTTGGCATCACCCCTTTTGGAGGGTGACATTAACCATAGAGCATATAGACCCAAGGGCTGGGCTGCCTCAGGTGAAAAAACTACACCACCCATCAGCTGATAAATGGATTAAAGCTTTACTGCACAGGTCACTGCCCATCCAAGATCCATTTTTTCCCCACCACCAGTCCATCACACCAGGAAGCTTACACAAGCCTTTTAGACTCCTCCATCAGAGGGAAGACAGAAGAAACAAGAAGAACCACAGACCCACAGGGACTAAAACAAAACCACATTGAAGAAAGACCATATTACATACCAGATGAAGGGACAAGATAAAATCCCAGAAAATCAACTAAATGAAGTCATGTATTGATGTGAGAGTTGGGCTATAAAGAAAGCTGAGCACCGAAGAATTGATACTTTTGAACTGTGGTGTTGGAGAAGACTCTTGAGAGTCCCTTGGACTGCAAAAAGATCCAACCAATCCATCCTAAAGGAAATCAGTCCTGAATATTCATTGGAAGGACTGATGCTGAAGCTGAAATTCTGAAACTTTGGCTACCTGATACGAAGACCTGATGCATTTGAAAAGACCCTGATGCTGGGAAAGATTGAAGGCAGGAGGAGAAGGGGACGACAGAAGATGAGATGGTTGGTTGGCATCACTGACTCAATGGACATGAGTTTGAGTGAACTCTGGGAATTGGTGATGGACAGGGAGGCCTGGTGTGTTGCAGTCCACGGGGTTGCAAAGAGTTGGACACAATTGAGCGACTGAACTGAACTGAACTGAAGTGGAGATAGGCAACCTTCCAGAAAAAGAATTCAGAATAATGAGTGAATATGATTCAGGATCTCAGAAAAAGAGTGGCGGCAAAGACTGAGAAATGCAAGAACTGTTTACCAAAGACCTACAAGAACTAAACAACAAACAAACTGAAATGAATAACACACAGAAGGTATCCATAGCAGAGTAACTGAGGCAGAAGCATGGCTAAATGACTTGGAGGACAGAATGGTGGAAACCATCACCTCAGAACAGAATATAGAGAAAAAAATGAAAAGAAATGAAGACAGCCTAAGAGACCTCTGGAGCAATATTAAATGTATGAACATTCACATTATAGGGGTCCCAGGAGAAGAGAGAAATAACCTGAGAAAATATTTGAAGATATAATAGCTGAAAACCTCCCTAACATGGGAAAGAAAATAATCAACCAAGTCCAGGAAGCACAGAGTCCCAAGCAGGATAAACCCAAGGAGGAATACAATGAAACACATAGTAATCAAACTGACAAAAATTAGACAGAGATAAACTATTAAAAGCAACATGGGAAAAACAACAAATACAAGAGAACTCCCATCAAGCTACCAGTTGATTTCTCAACAGAAACTCTACAAGCCAGAAGGGAATGGCATGATATATTTAAAGTGATGAAAGGGAAGAACCTACAACCAAGAATACTCTACCCAGCATAACTCTCCTTCAGATTTGATGGAGAAATCAAAAGCTTTCCAGACAAGCAAAGGTTAAAAGAATTCAGCACCACCAAACCAGCTTTACAACAAATGCTAAGGGAAATTCTCTAGGCAGAATACAAGAGAAGGAAAAGCCTGACTTACAGAAAATAAACCCAGAACAACTAAGAAAATGGCAATAGGATTATACATATGATAATTGCCTTAAATGTAAATGGATTAAATGCACCAAGCAAAAAACAGACTGGCTGAGAAGAAGGAAACATGTGGATGTATGAACTGCCACTTACCACATCATTCTGCTTGACCCCCCAAATTGTATGTAATTATTTTATACTGTTAGATTAATCATGTTCTCATTATGGCTTGCAATTGTAATTATCTTTTATTTTTTGTCTGGCTATTAATTGTGAAAACTGATCAACATCTTTTACTATTGTGATTATGTAATTATTTCTCACTTAATACCATTTTATCATCATTGTTCAACATAAAAATTATAAATTCTATATCCCTAAAACTACCATTTAATAGAAAAACTCTGTAATCACTTTTAAAATCCATATGCATAGCAGAATTATCTTGGAATTTTTAGAAAACTACAAATACCTAGGTATTATTTTTATTGTTTTTTTTTTTTTTTTTTTGCCAGACCTCCAGATAGGTATCTAATGATCAGCCATGTTTAAAAACAAGCCCTGAATATTCATTGGAAGGACTGATGCTGAAGCTGAAACTCTAATACTTTGGCCAGGCGATGTGAAGAACTGACTCACTGAAAAAGACCCTGATGCTGGGAAAGATTGAAGGTAGGAGGAGATGAGGACAATGGAGGATGAGATGGTTGGATGGCATCACCGGCTCAATGAACATGAATTTGAGCAAGGTCTGGGAGTTGGTGATGGACAGGGAAGCATGGCGTGCTACAGTCCAGGGAGTCACAAAGTGTCAGACACAACTGAGAAACTGAACTGAACTGGACTATGTGAGAATCTTTTACTGTTACCTAGTTTGTTTCACTATTTCTATTGCATATTCAGTGCTCCCATTTCATTTAGTTTATGTTTTCCAATTTCTACATCACTTTTTAAAAAATATTCTTTCTCAAGCCTTTATCAAGCATAGTAGAAAAGCTTTTGTATACATATATATAATACTTTGTATAATATATATATTTTAGAGAACTTATGAATTTTTACCTAACTAAAAAAATTATGGCATTTTGATTCCACTTGTTTGAATTAGTATGAATAGAATGCTGGATTTCTAATTTAAAAAAATAGCTATGCAACAAGCAATGAAAGTTTACTGTATAGCACAGGGAACTATAGTCAATATCTTGTAATAACCTATAATGGAAAATAATTTCAAAGATAATATATATGTATATGTATAACTCAATCACACACACAAAAAAGAATTCCCCTTTTTGAAATTTAGTAATGTTTATCTTTTTGCCAGTTTTTCTAAATCTCCTATGGACATAAATAGCAATGTATAAGATACAAAATTTTAAATATATTTGTGTGCTTGGAGAAGGATTCCTTTTATTTCTTTTTCTTCTCTGATTGCTATAGCTGCTGCTGCTGCTAAGTCACTTCAGTCGTGTCCGTCTCTGTGTGACCCCATAAGCAGCAGCCCACTAGGCTCCTCTGTCCCTAGGATTCTCTAGGCAAGAACACTGGAGTGGGTTGCCATTTCCTTCTCCAATGCATGAAAGTGAAAAGTGAAAGTGAAGTCGCTTAGTAGTGCCAGACTCTTAGCGATCCCATGGACTGGAGCCTACCAGGCTCCTCCATCCATGGGATTTCCCAGGCAAGAGTACTGGAGTGGGCTGCCATTGCCTTCTCCGGATATTTGTGTAGAATATGATTAATATAATTTAACTAAATATAAAACTATTATATTTAATTATTAATGACATGATTCAAGATGCTTCTATTCTTATTTTTTCTGCATTTGATAAAATATTCTTAGAGAGATGTTAATATGTCTCACAATGATTATTTTTCCTTCCTTATATTTCTTCTGATTTTTGCTTTATGTATCTTTGTTTCTTTGTTGTTAAGGTGTCTAATGGTCTGTCTTTGTGATTGTACCTTTTATCATTAAAAATGTCCATCTTTGTTTCTTTTAAAAAATTAAGTAATTAATTTCAAAAAACAAATACAAAAATAAAGAAAACATTTTTAATCTTACAGTACAGTACCTTGAAAAGTACAGTAGCAGAGTACAACAGTTGGCATACAGATGGTGGCATCAAGTGAACAGGCACGAAGAGTTACTGACTGGAGAGGGAGAAGAGGTAGGAGATAGTAGAGCTGAAGGACTGTCAGCAATAGGAGATAAGGGCAAGCTGCATTTTCCCTCACACCTGATGTTAATGGCACAGGCTCTTGTTCCTTGTTAGATTCAAATCTATCTTAGTCGCTTCAAAAAGTGATCCAGCATGTCTGGGTAGTAGCCCTTTTTTTCTCATCATAGATGGCATGGCAATTCTAGATTGCATTCTGAATGGCTACTGAAACCTTCATGTACTGTTCTAAGTTTGGGTCCTGTGTCTCAAAAACTGAGTTTCCTCAAATAAAGAAAATTCCCTTGCCATTTCCTGCATCTTGACTCTCTTCTCATCTTCAGTTACTTGTTCTTTCTCTTGCGGCTCCACTTCCTCAATATTTTCAACTTTTGTTTCCATTATTGGTGTTTCTTAGCAGTACCAGCTACATCACCACTTCTTTTATGCTTGCTTCCAGACATTCTGAGCTTGAAATAAAGATTCAGCAATACTGTATCCTGTACAATACTGTACAGTAAAGTACACAAAAGCACATCACTTGTAGAGGATATGCACAGGTCAGTGTACACCAGACATGTGAGCTAACTTACATGATTGGACATGCAAAAGTATGTTTGTATCTTTGAAAGTTTGCAACTTGAAGGTTCAGATGTAAGGGACTTACTATATTAGTGAATTCATTAATTAGAGAATACCCCACTCAGAAAAATAACTTTAGATCAACTGTTCAGCCACCATTAAAGGCACTGTATTCTATAAAATAAAAAAAATATATATATGTTTGAGCATTCCACTGCTGTGTTTCAGCTGAATTGTCTGCTACACCACATTTTATCAAACTATGGTATAGTTAAGGTACAGGTTAAGGTAACACATTATTAGGTTTCCCAAGAGAAGTGTAAATGAACTCTGAGCTATGAATTGGCTAATTATTTTTTGTGCTACATCATTAGCTGTAGAAAGTCTTTAAACTCAAACGTCTTAGTGAAAGAAAAACTCAAGCCTATCATTTGTAAAAGGAACAATAGCATTATTCAAGGACATGTAATAGCTGAGGCATGAAAGAATTTCTTTAGCTCTTCTTTAGTTCTCACTCTAAATGTAACAACTGTTCACTGCAGAAAATAAAATGTAGGAAGATGTAGAAACCACAAAGAAAAAAAATAAAGATTATTTGAAGCTCACAACTCAGAGAAACTTCTATTATTATAATCAGTCTTTAAACAAAATTGGGACAATAATAGGCTACTTGTTTATGGTTTAATTTTTTTTCATTTTATAATAAATAAGGAGCAGATTTCTATGTTATTAAAATGTTTTATATAAAGCTATACTTATGGACATGAAATTCATAATGTACCAAAACATGTATTTAATCAATACAATTATTTATTTATTTTTATTTCAAGTTTTTTTAATTATTATTAACAATCCCAGGAGGAATATACTTAAATAAGACAAAATGGCATCAACCTCTGTGATGAATTTCTAAGAACAAATTAATGGAAAGAATAAAAGAATATGTATCATTAAATTCTTTTTTCTAAAATGGTTTATCAATTTAGTATCTACTGACAGGGAGCTAAGATTATTTATTTCTATATAATTAATGAAATTGGCTATTACCAAAACTTTAAACTCTTACCAATTTAAGAGACTAAATTTAAGAGACTAAAGATTTTATTCTGTTTTTATTTAACTGACTATTAAGGGGAAAATTTTTTCAATATAGTCATTGGTTATTTGTAAAAGATTGTGTTTTACTTTTCTGTTGTATCAGCTCATCATTTATTTGTACATCCATTCATTCATTTAGTAAGTGCCCACCGTGCTGCAGTCAGTATCATTTCAGCTTTTAGTGAAGAAGACACACTTCTACTCTCAAGTTGTGCACACAGTCCTGAAGGGAGATAAACAATAAGCAAAATATCAAAAAATAAGTTAATTTTGGATTATTTGTTTTAGTTTCTTAGGGCTGCTGTAGCAAATTACCACACATTGGGTGACTTGAACAACAGAAATTTATTCTGTCACAGTTTAGAAGGCAAGAAGTTTGAAATCAGTGTGTCAGCAGGACCATGTTTTCTCTGTCTCTAGGAGAGAAAACTTCCTTGCCTCTTCTAGCTTCTTAAGGCCCCCAGGCATTTCCTTGACTTGTGGCCTCATCACTCCAATCTCTACCTTCATCTTTTCTTTGTCTATCTTCTACATCTCTGGGTCCAAACAGATCCCTCCTTTCTCTTATAAAGACACCAGTCATTGGATTTAGAAACCACCTTAATCTGGTATGACTTCATTGTAATCTAACAATACCTATAAGGACTTTATTTCTACTAAAGGTTACATTTACAGGCATTGGGGCTCAAGATTTGAACATGTCTTTTAGGGAGGGCAATTTTCAATCCACCACAATGTGACAAGCACTAAGAGGAAAACAAAGGTTTGAATTAAATTTCTATAATAGAGCATGATTAGGGATGGATTTGTTTTTATTGTTGTTCAGTCACTGAGTTGTGTCTGACTCTTTGTGACCCCAGGAACTGTAGCATGCCAGCCTTCCTTGTCAACCACTGTCTCCCAGAGTTTGATCAAATTTATGTGCATTGAAAGGTGATGTTAGTTCAGTTCAGTTCCATTTAGTCGTTCACTCATGTCAGATTCTTTGGGACCTCATTGACTATAGAACGCAGGGCTTCCTTGTCCGTCACCAACTCCTGGAACATGCTCAAATTCATGTCCACTGAGTTGGTGATGCAATTCAACCATCCTCTGTCGTCCCCTTCTCCTTCTGCCTTCAATCTTTCCCAGCATCAGGGTCTTTTCCAATGAGTCAGTTCTTTGCATCAGGTGGCCAAAGTACTGGAGCTTCAGCTTCAGTATCAATCTTTCCAATGACTATTCAGGATTGATTTCCTTTATGATTGACTGGTTTAATCTCCTTGCAGTGCAAGGGACTCTCAAGAGTCTTCTCCGTCACCACAGTTCAAAAGCATCAATTCTTTGGTGCCCAGTTTTCTTTATGGTCCATCTCTCACATCCTTACATGACTACTGGAAAAAACCATAGCTTTGACTGTATGGACCTTTGTTGGTAAAGTAATGTTTCTGCTTTTTAATATGTTGTCTAGGTTTGTCACAGGTTTTTTTTCCAAGGAGAAAGCATCTTTTAATTTCATGGCTGCAGCCGCCACCTGCAGTGATTTTGGAGCCCAATAAAATAAAGACTCTCATTGTTTCCATTGTTTAACATCTCTTTGCCATGAAGTGATAGGATTGGATGCCATAATTTTGGTTTTGAATGTTGAGTTTTAAATCAGCTTTTTCACTCTCCACTTTCATCAAGAAGCTCTTTAAGTTCTTCTTTGCTTTCTGCCATAAGGGTGGTGTCATCTGCATATCTGAGGTTATTGATATTACTCTTGGCAATCTTGATTCCAGCTTGTGCTTCATCCAGTCTGGCATGTCACATGATGTATGACAGTTTTGCATGAAAACTGATCTTCTCCAGTCCTGTGGCCATGGCTGAGTTTTCCATATTTGCTGGCATATTGAGTGCAGCACTTTCACAGCATCATCTTTTAGGATTTGAAGTAGCTCAACTGGGATTCCATCACCTATGCTAGCTTTGTTCATAGCCATGTTTCCTAAGGCCCACTTGACTTCACTTTCCAGATATCTGGCTCTAGGTCAGTGATCACACCATCGTGGTTATCTGGGTCATGAAGATCTTTTCTGAACAGTTCTTCTGTGTATTCTTACCACCTCTTCTTAATATCTTCTACTTCTGTTAGGTCCATACCAATTCTGTCCTTTATTGAGCCCATCTTTGCATGAAATGTTCCCTTGGTATCTCTAATTTTCTTGAAGAAATCTCTAGTCTTTCCCATTCTATTGGTTTCCTCTATTTCTTTGCATTGATCACAGAGGAAGGCTTTCTTATCTCTCCTTGCTATTGTTTGGAACTCTGCATTCAAATGGGTATATGTTTCCTTTTCTCCTTTGCCTTTTTCTTCTCTTTTTTCATCACCTATTTGTAAGGCCTCTTCAGACAACCATTTTGCCTTTCTTTTTTGGGGGGGATGGTCATGATTGCTGTTTTCTGTACAATGTCATGAACCTCTATCCATAGTTCTTCAGGCACATTGTCTATCAGATCTAATCCCTTGAATCTACTTGCCACTTCCACTGTGTAATCGTAAGTGATTTGATTTATGTCATATCTGAATGGTCTAGTGGTTTTCCCTACTTTCTTTGATTTATGTCTGTATTTCCCAATAACGATTTCATGATCTGAGCCACAGTCAGCTCCCAGTCTTGTTTTTGATGGCTTTATAGAGCTTCTCCATCTTTGGCTGCAAAGAATATAATCAATCTGATTTTGGTATTGACCATCTTATGATGTCCATGTGTAGAGCCTTCTCTTGTGTTGTTGAAAGATAGTGCTTGCTATGATCTGTGCATTCTCTTGGCAAAACTCTGTTAGCCTTGGCCATGCTTCGTTTTGTACTCCAAGGCCAAATTTGCCTGTTCCTCCAGGCGTTTCTTGACTTCCTACTTTTGCATTCCAGTTCCTAATGATGAAAAGGACATCTTTTTTGGGTGTTAGTTCTAGATGGTCTTGTAGGTCTTCATCGAACAATTCAACTTCAGCTCCTTCAGCATTACTGGTTGGGGCATAGACTTGGATTACTGTGATATTGAATGGTTTGCCTTGGAGACAAACAGAGATGATTCTGTCATTTTTGAGATTGCATCCAAGTACTGCATTTGGGACTCTCTTGTTGACTCTATTTCTTCTAAGGGGTTCTTGTCCACAGTGGTAGATATAATGGTCATCTGAATTAAATTCACTGATTCCAGTCCATTTAAGTTCACTGATTCTTAAAATGTCGATGTTCACTGTTGCCATCTCTTGTCTTCCAATTCAGTTTGATTCATTACCTAGCATTGCAGGTTCCTATGCAATATTGCTCTTTACAGCATCGGAATTTACTTCCATCACTTAGCCACTTAGGGAAGCCCTATATTTCTTTTCATGTGTAATCTTTTTACTTAGTCTTTGGGCTTTTTAGCCAATAGGTACAAATACAGTTCTATCTATAAATGTACTTAGCTATCTATGCATATACTGTGTTGCTGTTCCATTGCCAAGTTTTGTTTGACTCTTTGTGACTCCATGGACTGCAGCATGCCAGGCTTCCCTGTGCCTCACCATCTCCTGGAGTTTGCCCAAGTTCATGTCCATTGAATTGGTAATGCCACTGGAGGGGCAAATGGCAAACCACTCCAGTATACTAGCCGTGAGAATCCCATGAACTGTATAAAAAGACCAAAAAAAAAAAAAAAAAGTATATATCTACTTATCTATTATTTTATATTATAAACTCTTCATTGCTTTGTATGATTAGGCCAAATAAAAACCTGCACCAATAGGGATTAAAATAAATGATGGCCTATATTTTATATTTTTCTCTTTTTGTTTGTTTTTTCCTTTTCGTTTTTCACTTATTTTGTATGTACTTCTTTCATTAATTTGGAAAATATTTTTTATCTAGAACTGATTTTTATTATTTTGACTATTATATCAGGAAAAAAACGGTGTCATAATGAAGGCCTTCTCACTGGAACCATACTGCCAAAGCCCATGCACACAACTGCCCCAAACCTAAAACCACAGTAGCAAAAACTCATTTTCTATACCAGGGTATGATATAACCCAAGCCTGGTGAATTCAGGTTGCTATAACCTGAATACCATAGCTGGAGTGGTTTTAACAACAAATATTTATTTTTCAAGGTCAGTTGTCCACAAAACACGTTTATTGACAGCCCTCTTCCTGATTTGAAGATGGCTATCTTTGCTTAGCATCTTCATATGATGGAAAGTAGAGAAAGGAAGTTCTAATGTCTATTCCTCCTCTTGTGAGAGCATTAATACCATCATGAGGCTTCCATCCTCATGACCTCATCTAAAATGAATTCCTTTCTAAAGGTGCCATCTCTAAATGCCTTCATGTTGAGGATTAGGATACCAACACAGGAATTTGGAAGGACACAAACGTTCAGTCCATAGCAAATATCTAGTTCTTGAATTTTCAAATCACAGAGCACTCATACAGCTTTGTAATAATCTTCTCTACTGGCTTTCTGAAATGCCACATTTCTTTCACAGAGGGAATGTTGTTAGCTTTTGACATTCCTATTTGTTTGTTTTTATTTTGTCTCAAAACAATCCTATGTATCAGATTTACTCTGAATGTAGTTACTCTTTACCTGGATTCCAAAAATGACTCCAGTTTTCCCCTGCTTTTTCCTATGGTCATTTTAATGAGGTTTGAGAAAAAGTTTAGAGAAGTTGTGTTCTTGGGTTAATTTTTATTAGATACTTACAACTAAAAATATTTCCATATTCTGAAATATAAAAAATATAACTTTTAATGCACTTCCAATTTTTCATCAAAATGAGAGAAATAAGTAATTTTCATGTCATTTTCAGACTTAAAATTTTACCATAGATGACACTGGCTTCAAGAAAATGTTTTATTCGCTTTCCAAATCAATTATTCACCACATTCCCAAATATGTCAGGTCTTCTAGTTGTTAGTTCTTGGTCATATTATGAGGTTTTCTAGCAGAATCAAATATCAGATAAAATCAGAAAGAAGGACCAATGAAATTGCTGGTTTGGTGATTGATTTGGCAGAAAATTATTGTTAAAAATCTGTATGCTATAAATTATTTCAAAATATCTGACAATATGCAAACTATTCACAGAAAATAGTGGAACACATGATATGGGGTCAATAAGAACATCATGAAGTACAGATCTTTAAAACAGAAAATGACACTTTGGATAGCTGATTCTTAGTCACTTATATGTGACAAAGTAGCCAAATCTTAGCTTAGTAGATTTCAAACATTACCAATTCCAGACCCAAAATAAAAAAGGAAGGTATGATTATTGGTATATCATACAGAAATAAGAAAACTCTACCAATTTTCTCACATAGAATAAATTGTTTAAGCAGTTATATCAGATCCATTTTTATAGTTGTAAAATATAGAAGTTAGAGATTCTGAAAACTGTGCTCAGAGTCTTAACAGGAGTTACATTTAAAAAATTTTTTATGCTGTTGTGATTATATTTTTACTGAAATAGTAACATACATGCAGAATCCTCAAAACATGATAAATAAAATTTGAACTACTCCATTATATCCATCTATGTACATCGAAAAAGCAAGAGAGTTCCAGAAAAACATCTATTTCTGCTTTATTGACTATGCCAAAGCCTTTGACTATGTGGATCACAATAAACTGTGGAAAATTCTGAAAGAGATGGGAATACCAGACCACCTGACCTGCCTCTTGAGAAATTTGTATGCAGGTCAGGAAGCAACAGTTAGAACTGGACATGGAACCCCAGACTGGTTCCAAATAGGAAAAGGAGTACATCAAGGCTGTATATTGTCACCCTGCTTATTTAACTTATATGCAGAGTACATCATGAGAAATGCTGGGTTGGAAGAAACACAAGCTGGAATCAAGATTGCCGGGAGAAATATCAGTAGCCTCAGATATGCAGATGACACTACACTAATGGCAGAAATTGAAGAGGAACTAAAGAGCCTCTTGATGAGGGTAAAAGAGGAGAGTGAAAAAACTAACTTAAAACTCAACATTCAAAAAATAAAGATCAAGGCATCCAGTGCCATCACTTTATAGCAAATAGAAGGGGAAACAGTGGAAACAGTGAGAGACTTTATTTTCTTGGGTTCCAAAATCACTGTGGAAGGTGACTGCAGTCATGAAATTAAAAGATGCTGGCTCCTTGGAAGAAAAGCAATGACAAACCTAGACAGAATATTAAAAAGCAAAGACATTACTTTGCCTACAAAGGTATAGACAAAGCTATGGTTTTCCCAGTAGTCATGTATGGATGTGAAAGCTGGACAATGAAAAATGCTGAGCACCAAAGAATTGACCTTTGAACTATGGTGTTGGAGAAGAGTCTTGAGAGTCCCTTGGACAGTGAGGAGATCAAACCAGTCAATCCTAAAGGAAATCAACCCTGAATACTCATTGGAAGGACTGATGCTGAAGCTGAAGTTCCAATATTTTGGCCACCTGATGCAAAGAGCCAACTCGTTGGAAAAGACTTTGATGCTGGGAAAGATTGAAGGCAGGAGGAGAAGGGGAAGACAGAGGATGAGATGGCTGGATGGCATTATTGATTCAATGGACATGAGTTTGAAAAAACTCTGGGAGATAGTGAAGGGCAGGGAAGCCTGGCATGCTGCAATCTTTGGGTTCTCAAAGAGTCGGCCACAACTGGGTGACTAAACAGCAACAAACATCAGTGGTGACTAGCTTGGTAGGTGCTTAATGAATTGTAGCTTCTTGTCTGCTGTCATTGTTCTCATTCAATCCATTGTCCCTTCATACCTGAGTATTGTAACGACCTCCAAATATTTCTGGCTAAGGCAAAAGGTGTTTAGACAGACCATCATATAAGAGGCCTTTAGGTGAGAAGAGTAAGGTGCCTTATAGGAACACATGTAATCTTAGAAAATCTACATCAACTTTTTCTATGTCATCAGAGCAATTGCAAGCTTTTACTGATAAGACAAACCATTGGGAATCTCTTCCTCTTTCAAATCTTTATAATCTTTAGCTTTTATGTATTTCCTACATTTTCACATAGCTTTGTTTGCCTAATTATAAACTGGGTCCAGAGCTAACCCCAGGGCCAAAGGGTTCATGCTCCATTCCTTGATAAATATCATACCATAGGTACCTTAAAAAGGTTGATTTAACCTGAAGTCTGGAATTTTAGAATAAGCCTCATTTTTTAAAAAATTTTATTTTATTTTTATTTTATTTATTTATTTATTTATTTTTTAATTTTTTTATTCTTCCAATTTTATTTTATTTTTAAACTTTACATAATTGTATTAGTTTTGCCAAATATCAAAATGAATCCGCCACAGGTATACATGTGTTCCCCATCCCGAACCCTCCTCCCTCCTCCCTCCCCATACCATCCCTCTGAGCCGTCCCAGTGCACCAGCCCCAAGCATCCAGCATCATGCATCGAACCTGGACTGGCAACTCGTTTCCTACATGATATTTTACATGTTTCATTGCCATTCTCCCAAATCTTCCCACCCTCTCCCTCTCCCACAGAGTCCATAAGACTGTTCTATACATCAGTGTCTCTTTTGCTGTCTCGTACACCGGGTTATTGTTACCATCTTTCTAAATTCCATATATGTGCGTTAGTATACTGTATTTATGTTTTTCCTTCTGGCTTACTTCACTCTGTATAATAGGCTCCAGTTTCATCCACCTCATTAGAACTGATTCAAATGTATTCTTTTTAATGGCTGAGTAATACTCCATTGTGTATATGTACCACTGCTTTCTTATCCATTCATCTGCTGATGGACATCTAGGTTGCTTCCATGTCTTGGCTATTATAAACAGTGCTGCGATGAACATTGGGGTACATGTGTCTCTTTCCCTTCTGGTTTCCTCAGTGTGTATGCCCAGCAGTGGGGTTGCTGGATCATAAGGCAGTTCTATTTCCAGTTTTTTAAGGAATCTCCACACTGTTCTCCATAGTGGCTGTACTAGTTTGCATTCCCACCAACAGTGTAAGAGGGTTCCCTTTTCTCCACACCCTCTCCAGCATTTATTACAAGGGTGCCCACTTTCACCATTACTATTCAACATAGTTTTGGAAGTTTTGGCCACAGCAATCAGAGCAGAAAAAGAAATAAAAGGAATCCAAATTGGAAAAGAAGAAGTAAAACTCTCACTATTTGCAGATGACATGATCCTCTACATAGAAAACCCTAAAGAGTCCACCAGAAAATTACTAGAAATAATCAGTGACTACAGTAAAGTTGCAGGATATAAAATCAACACACAGAAATCCCTGGCATTCCTATACACTAATAATGAGAAAACAGAAAGAGAAATTAAGGAAACAATTCCATTCACCATTGCAACGAAAAGAATAAAATACTTAGGAATATATCTATCTAAAGAAACTAAAGACCTATATATAGAAAACTATAAAACACTGGTGAAAGAAATCAAAGAGGACACTAATAGATGGAGAAATATACCATGTTCATGGATTGGAAGAATCAATATAGTGAAAATGAGTATACTACCCAAAGCAATTTATAGATTCAACGCAATCCCTATCAAGCTACCAACAGTATTCTTCACAGAGCTAGAACAAATAATTTCACAATTTGTATGGAAATACAAAAAACCTCGAATAGCCAAAGCAATCTTGAGAAAGAAGAATGGAACTGGAGGAATCAACCTACCTGACTTCAGGCTCTACTACAAAGCCACAGTTATCAAGACAGTATGGTACTGGCACAAAGACAGAAATATTGATCAATGGAATAAAATAGAAAGCCCAGAGATAAATCCACGCACATATGGACACCTTATCTTCGACAAAGGAGGCAAGAATATACAATGGATTAAAGACAATCTCTTTAACAAGTGGTGCTGGGAAATCTGGTCAACCACTTGTAAAAGAATGAAACTGGACCACTTTCTAACACCATACACAAAAATAAACTCAAAATGGATTAAAGATCTAAATGTAAGACCAGAAACGAAAAAATTTTATTTTATTTTTAAACTTTACATAATTGTATTAGTTTTGCCAAATATCAAAATGACTTGAATCACTATAATAGTTTTAAGTTTCAAAATAATTCCTTATGTCCATATCTCTGTTTTTTATTTTACCTTTTGGTGCACTGTTAAAATGCATCTTTCTTTTTTTTCACAAATAGATAACTTGTTACTCAGACATTTTGCTACCAGAACTGAAATCTGCCCAGTCTTATAAAAATAGCATTTCTGAAATTACAGTCTCAAAAATTCTGATTTACTAGTGCTAAAATGCCATTCTTAGAATTATAACCTTGTCAGAGGTGACCAAATCCATACTGAATGAAATCAGTTCATCATGAGCATGCATCAGAGTGTCCCAAGATGATCTTCTAAATGACTGATGCATCTCAATTGTCTTAATATTTTTTAAAAAACACATGTCAGGAAGATCCTTAAAAGTACAATGCTTGCAATAGATAAAATTTTGTATTATTTTTTTTCAATAGATCAGAACAGAAGTTGGCTCCATATTTTAAAGCAACTATCACTTCTTATAAAGTTTGGTATATGGATTTATGAGGTTATTAATAAGCAACATAATTTATTGTTTGAGCTTAATAAAATATGACAGTATCATATATTACCTACATTACTCTGATGAGGCCCAGAGGTAGGCAATTCTGAATGTAAAAGTTGCCTAAATGTTAGGATGAGGTTAGCTAGTTTTTGGCTGAAATAACAATTTACCAATTCCACTAGTGGCTTAAGTAATTGAGCATGTCCATAGGGCTGTCTTTTAAAGAGTCCTTGTTTTTTTATACATCTTACAAGAACTTATGCAATATGAACCCTCTTCAAAAGGCTCATTCCCACAGGGAAAGCATAAAGCCAAAATTTGAGTTCCCGAACTGAATGAAAATGTGTTCATTCCTCCTACTTCAGGGAGGTGTCAAAAAATACTGTCAGTTTTATAATTATGGTTCTTCAGCAGATGGGCAGTAAGACATTCTGTGACATTTGAAAAGAAAATAATTTTAAAACCCTAAAAATAATAGTAAAGGAACTTCTAAATAAAGTACATGCTCCAACACACAAATAAAATATCTCAAAGTTGGAATGGAATTTTTAAAATGATTAAAAACACATTTGTTGGCTAGACCTTTATATGTTTACAGTATACACACCATCAGGTTTTTCAGCAGGTCATAATAAAAGAGAACTCTGAAGAATATTCTGGAATAGCTACATAATTTTGGAGCTACATAAATTCATGTAGTATGTATTTATTTATGTAGTATGAATCCACAGCTTGCTCCCATTTTGAATCAACCACAAGAAATAGCTGATGCAGTAAACAAGGTTAAAATCATAATATAAAGCAGGGCTTGGAGGAGAGTTGGTTAATTCTCAGCTTTTGTTCCATTCACTCAAAAAGAGCAAGTAAAATATAACCCAGTCCCCCTCCCCCCCGCAAAATCTCACAGCTCAAATTCCTACCACAACCTGAAGGATACCTGGCTTTCTGAACTGTCAGTCTATTGACAGACAATAAAGACGTCCGATTCCTAAATCATCGCATCCTTTTGGAACATAGTATTTTCTTTACAGTGTTTCTTTGGGTCCCCTGAGTAGATAAATACCACAGCTTTAGGTGTGAATGGTCTATCTGGACAAGCACAAAAAAGAATATTGACAAGTCATTTGTTGCTTCTGTCTTTTGTGTCAGATTCAGAAAACAGTATTCTTGCCTGGAGAATCCCAGGGAGAGAGGAGCCTGGTGGGCTGTCGTCTATGGGGTCACACAGAGACACGAATGAAGTGACTTTGCAGCAGCGGCAGAAAACCAAGGAAGAGCAAAAAAGAAAACAAAGACAAAACCCAAGGCAAACAAACAACAAACAAAAAGATTTCAAAGATCACATCAAATTTTTGTTGTTGGGTCTTGCAACTACCAGAACAGATGACCCTCAGTTTTTCGATACATTTTATTGAAATGTATTTTCAATACACAAGAAAAGACAGAAAATAAAGATAAGCAAAAAAGAATTTAAAAAAATGATACATAAATCCATTACCCAGTGGTCAGTCAGGACTACACATTTTTTATATATACATAACTATATTGAACATATAAAATCATTTTTTATTACTCTTCTGTAGTCTGTGTAAAAATTAAAAAGGAAAACTTCACTTAAATAGCCAGAAGACCATGGGGAGAATGGGGAGCTCTCACACACAGACCACTCCGAGTCAATACAATCCCAAAAGGAAGAGAAGACCTTTGCATTTTTGAAAGAAGTAACACAACTTTTCTATTGCCCGGAAGAGGAAGAAAGATTTTTCCCCTTGCCTGGCAAGAACTGAGCCAAAGAGAGACTGTCACAGCTCAGCTAATGAAAAGCCACTATACTTTGAACTCCCAGTTTCTTTCAAAGATATTTTTCTTTATAACAGCACCTCCCAACTTCTCCTTCTCTCCGGGAAAGTTTCTCTTTCATTGTTTTGATGGGCTTGCATGTGGTTCTCCTCCTGCCCTGAATTGCAATTCTTTGCTTCTCCTGAATAAACACATTTTGCTGTTTTGTTTTTTTTTTTCCTTAACTGACTGTTTAACTGTTTTAGGTTAATGGCTGCTTTTTCCAGGTACAGTTCTGGAAAACTTTCAGTGTGATTCAGTTCAGTTCAGTCGCTCAGTCGTGTCCGACTCTTTGCGACCCCATGAACTGAAGCATGCCAGGCCTCCCTGTCCATCACCAACTCCCAGAGTCCACCCAAACCCATGTCCACTGAGTCAGTGATGCCATCCAACCATCTCATCTTCTGATGTCCCCTTCTCCTCCCGCCCTCAATCTTTCCCAGCATCAGGTCTTTTCAAATGAGTCAGCTCTTCGCATCTGGTGGCCAAAAAGTATTGGAGTTTCAGCTTCAAAATCAGTCCTACCAATGAACACCCAGGACTGATCCCCTTTAGGATGGACTGGTTGGATCTCCTTGCAGTCCAAGGGACTCTCAAGAGTCTTCTCCAACACCACAATTCAGAAGCATCAATTCTTCATGCTCAGCTTTTTTTATAGTCCAACTCTCACATCCATACATGACCACTGGAAAAACCATAGCCTTGACTAGACAGACCTTTGTTGACAAAGTAATGTCTCTGCTTTTTAATATTCTGTCTAGGTTGGTCATAACTTTCCTTCCAAGGAGTAAGCGTCTTTTAATTTCATGGCTGCAATCACCATTTGCAGTGATTTTGGAGCCCAGAAAAATAAAGTTAGCCACTGTTTCCACTGTTTCCCCACCTATTTGCCATGAAGTGATGGGACCAGATGCCATGATATTAGTTTTCTGAATGTTGATCTTTAAGCCAACTTTTTAATTCTCTTTCACTTTCATCAAGAGGCAATGCCAAAGAATGCTCAAACTACTGCACAATTGCACTCATCTCACACGCTAGTAAAGTAATGCTCAAAATTCTCCAAGCCAGGCTTCAGCAATACATGAACTGTGAAATTCCAGATGTTCAAGCTGGTTTTTGAAAAGGCAGAGGAACCAGAGATCAAATTGTCAACATCCACTGGATCATCAAAAAAGCAAGAGAGTTCCAGAAAAACATCTACTTCTGCTTTATTGACTATGCCAAAGCCTTTGACTATGTGGATCACAATAAACTGTAGAAAATTCTGAAAGAGATGGGAATACCAGACCACCTGACCTGCTTCTTGAGAAATCTGTATGCAGATCAGGAAGCAACAGTTAGAGCTCGCCATGGAACAGCAGACTGGTTCCAAATAGGAAAAGGAGTACGTCAAGGCTGTATAATGTCACTCTGCTTATTTAACTTATATGCAGAGTATATCATGAGAAATTCTGGGCTGGAAGAAGCACAAGCTGGAATCAAGATTGCCAGGAGAAATATCAATAACCTCAGATATGCAGGTGACACCACCCTTATGGCAGAAAATGAAGAACTAAAAAGCCTCTTGATGAAAGTGAAAGAGGAGAGTGAAAAAGTTGGCTTAAAGCTCAACATTCAGTGTGATTAGAGTCCTGTAATTTTAATAGCCATATATTGCTCATATGCATACATAATATACTAAAATATAGAGAGATATAGACAATTCCTATTACATTACATATGCATTTAATGTATATTTCTACTACATTCCAAACAGTATTAGGTATTTCACTTGGGTTATTTCTGATGCTTTGATATAAATACTGCTGAAATGAATTTTCTGGTATATACAGCTTTTTAAATGAATCTTCTGAATCATTGAAATTGTTTCCTCAGAATTATTAGAAGTAGAGTTGCTTAGTCAAAGAGGATATGTATGCATATTTACAAAGATTTTGAAATATATTACCAAATTTTCTTCCAGAAAAGTTGTACCAATTTAAGCAACCACCAATCCATTCTAAAGGAAATCAGTCCTGGGTGTTCATTGGAAGGAATGATGCTAAAGCTGAAACTCCAGTACTTTGGCCACCTCATGCAAAGAGTTGACTCATTGGAAAAGACCCTGATGCTGGGAGGGATTAGGGGCAGGAGGAGAAGGTGATGACAGAGGATAAGATGGCTGGATGGCATCACCGACCTGATGGACATGAGTTTGGGTGAACTCCAAGAGTTGGTGATAGACAGGGAGGCCTGGCGTGCTGCGATTCATGGGGTCTCAAAGAGTCAGACATGACTGAGTGAACTGAACTGAACTGAACAATTATTAGAATGCTCAATTCTTTACACCTTGTCAAACTTGAACTGTATTTTTTTCTAGCTTTCACTAATCATAGGAAAATGCCATTCATCAATTTTCCTCTAATTGCATTATTTGGTTACAGTGAGGCCAAACAATTATTAACAGTTTTGTTGACATTTTTTTGTTTCTTATTTAATGAAGCCTTGCTTATGACTTTATTATTCAGAATTTAGTTACATATAACATAATCACTATAGCTCTATCAAGGAATTGAATATAATCAAAGTTTTACATGCCAATAAAATCATTAGAAGATCTTGGGAAACCAACTGAAGCCTGGACATGTACAATAGAGTGGATGATACTGGGGACCCACCTTACTCCCCTTATCAGT
Organism: Bos taurus; assembly: GCF_002263795.3. Classification (NCBI taxonomy): domain Eukaryota; kingdom Metazoa; phylum Chordata; class Mammalia; order Artiodactyla; family Bovidae; genus Bos; species Bos taurus. The sequence continues at coordinate 59,563,639 of NC_037338.1, read as the reverse complement.
TAAGACACCATGTGACCAATGTGAGACACAGCTGCCCACTTCTCTGAGGAAATTTCTGTGTCTGAATGGGAGCTACCTCACCTTGGAGGTTTCAGTTCAGTTCAATTCAGTCGCTCAGTTGTATCCGACTCTTCGAGACCCCATGAATTGCAGCACGCCAAGGCCTCCCTGTCCATCACCAACTCCCAGAGTTCACTGAGACTCACGTCCATCGAGTCAGTGATGCCATCCAGCCATCTCATCCTCTGTCGTCCCCTTCTCCTCCTGCCCCCAATCCCTCCCAGTATCAGAGTCTTTTCCAAGGAGTCAACTCTTCGCGTGAGGTGGCCAAAGTACTGGAGTTTCAGCTTTAGCATCATTCCTTCCAAAGAAATCCCAGGGCTGATCTCCTTCAGAATGGACTGGTTGGATCTCCTTGCAGTCCAAGGGACTCTCAAGAGTCTTCTCCAACATCACAGTTCAAAAGCATCAATTCTTCAGCACTCAGATTTCTTCACAGTCCAACTCTCACATCCATACATGACCACAGGAAAAACCATAGCCTTGACTAGACGGACCTTTGTTGGCAAAGTAATGCCTCTGCTTTTGAATATGCTATCTAGGTTGGTCATAACTTTCCTTCCAAGGAGTAAGCGTCTTTTAATTTCATGGCTGCAATCACCATCTGCAGTGATTTTGGAGCCCAAAATAATAAAGTCTGACACTGTTTTCACTGTTTCCCCATCTATTTCCCATGAAATGATGGGACCAGATGCCATGATCTTCATTTTCTGAATGTTGAGCTTTAAGCCAACTTTTTCACTCTCCTCTTTCACTTTCATCAAGAGGCTTTTTAGTTCCTCTTCACTTTCTGCCATAATGGTGGTGTCAACTGCATATCTGAGGTTATTGATATTTCTCCTGGCAATCTTGATTCCAGCTTGTGCTTCTTCCAGCCCAGCGTTTCTCATGATGTACCCTGCATATAAGTTAAATAAGCAGGGTGACAGTATACAGCCTTGACATACTCCTTTTCCTATTTGGAACCAGTCTGTTGTTCCATGTCCAGTTCTAACTGTTGCTTCCTGACCTGCATACAGGTTTTCAAGAGGCAGGTCAGATGGTTTGGTATTCCCATTTCTTTCAGAATTTTCCAGTTTACTGTGATCCACACAGTCAAAGGCTTTGGCATAGTCAATAAAGCAGAAATAGATGTTTTTCTGGAACTCTCTTGCCTTTTTGATGATTCAGCGGATGTTGACAATTTGATCTCTGGTTCCTCTGCCTTTTCTAAAACCACCTTGAACATCTGGAAGTTCATGGTTCATGTACTACTGAAGCCTGGCTTGGAGAATTTTGAGCATTACTTTACTAGTGTGTGAGATGAGTGCAATTGTGTGGTAGTTTGAGCATTCTTTGGCATTACCTTTCTTTGGGATTGGAATGAAAACTGACCTTTTCCAGTCTTGTGACCACTGCTGAGTTTTCCAAATTTGCTGGCATATTGAGTGCAGCACTTTCACAGCATCATCTTGCAGGATTTGAAATAGCTCAACTGGAATTCCATCACCTCCACTAGCTTTGTTTGTAGAGATGCTTTTTAAGGCCCACTTGACTTCACATTCCAGGATGTCTGGCTCTAGGTGAGTGATCACACCATTGTGATTATCTTGGTCATGAAGATCTTTTTTGTGCAGTTCTTCTGTGTATTCTTGCCACCTCTTCTTAATATCTTCTGCTTCTGTTAGGTCCATACCATTTCTGTCCTTTATAGAGCCCATCTTTGTATGAAATGTTCCCTTGGTATCTCTAATTTTCTTGAAGAGATCTCTAGTCTTTCGCATTCTGTTGTTTTCCTCTATTTCTTTGCATTGATCACCAAGGAAGGCTTTCTTATCTCTCCTTGCCATTCTTTGGAACTCTGCATTCAGATGCTTATATCTTTCCTTTTCTCCTTTGCTTTTCATTTCTCTTCTTTTCACAGCTATTTGTAAGGCCTCCTCAGACAGTCATTTTGCTTTTTTGCATTTCTTTTCTATGGTCTTGATCTCTGTCTCCTGTACAATGTCACGAACCTCAGTCCATAGTACATCGAGTACGCTATCTATCAGATCTAGTCCTTTAAACCTATTTCTCACTTCCACTGTATAATCATAAGGATTTGATTTAGGTCATATCTGAATTGTCTAGTGGTTTACCCTACTTTCTTCAATTTAAGTCTGAATTTGGCAATAAGGAGCTCATGATCTGAGCCACAGTCAGCTCCTGGCCTTGTTTTTGCTGACTGTATAGTTTCCTCATCTTTGGCTGCAAAGAATATAATCAATCTGATTTCAGTGTTGACCATCTGGTGATGTCCACATGTAGAGTCTTCTCTTGTGTTGTTGGAAGAGGGTGTTTGCTATGACCAGTGCGTTCTCTTGGCAAAATTCTATTAGCCTTTGCCCTGCTTCATTCCGTATTCCAAGGCTAAATTTGCCTGTTCCTCCGGGTGTTTCTTGAGTTCCTACTTTTGCGTTTCAGTCCCTATAATGAAAAGGACATCGTTTTTGGGTGTTAGTTCTAAAAGGTCTTGTAGGTCTTCATAGAACCGTTCAACTTCAGCTTCTTCAGCATTACTGGTTGGGGCATAGACTGGGCATTACTGTTATATTGAATGGTTTGCCTTGGAAATGAACAGAGATTATTCTGTGGTTTTTGAGATTGCATACAAGTACTGCATTTCAGACTCTTTTGTTGACCATCGTGGCTACTCCATTTCTTCTAAGGGATTCCTGTCTGCAGTAGTAGATATAATGGTCATCTGAGTTAAATTCGCCCATTCCAGTCCATTTTAGTTCACTGATTCCTAGAATGTCGATGTTCACTCTTGCCATGTCCTGTTTGACCACTTCCAATTTGCCTTGATTCATGGACCTGACATTCCAGGTTCCTATGCAATATTGCTCTTTACAGCACTGGGTCTTGCTTCTATCACCAGTCACATCCACAACTGGGTATTGTTTTTGCTTTGGCTCCATCCCTTCATTCTTTCTGGAGTTATTTCTCTACTGATCTCCAGTAGCACATTGGGCAACTACTGACCTGGGGAGTTTCTCTTTCAGTATCCTATCATTTTGCCTTTTCATACTGTTCATGGGGTTCTCAAGGCAAGAATACTGAAGTGGTTTGCCATTCCCTTTTCAGTGGATCACATTCTGTCAGACCTCTCCACCATGACCCGCCCATCTTGGGTGGCCCCACAGGTCATGGCTTAGTTTCATTGAGTTAGACAAGGCTGTGGTCTTAGTGTGATTAGATTGACTAGTTTTCTGTGATTATGGTTTCAGTGTGTCTGCCCTCTGATGCCCGCTTGCAACACCTACCATCTTACTTGGGTTTCTCTTACCTTGGATGTGGGGTATCTCTTCACGGCTGCTCCAGCAAAGCGCAGCCACTGCTCCTTACCTGGGATGAGGGGTATCTCCTCACTGCCACTCCTTCTGACCTTGAACATGGAATAGCTCCTCTGGGACCTTCCTTCGCCTGTGCAGCCACTGCTTCTTGTACGTGGGGTTGCTCCTCTTGGTCGTCACCCCTGACGTACAAGTGTCTTAATCCTCATCCATCAGAGGGCAGACAAAATGAAAAAAAAAAAAAAACAAAACAAAAAAACACAGAAAACTACCTATACTAATCACATGGATCACAACCTTGTCTAACTCAGTGAAACTATGAGCCATACTGCATTGGGCCAACCCAGAACGGATGGGTCATGGTGAAGAAGTCTGACAAAACATGGTCCACTGGAGAAGGGAATGACAAACCACTTCAGTATTCTTGACTTGAGAACCCCACAAACAGTATGAAAAGGCAAAAAGCTAGGACACTGAAAGATGAACTCCCCAGGTTGGTAGGTGCCTAATCTGTTACTTGGAGAAGAATGAATAAATAGCTCCATAAGGAATGAAGAGACTGAGCCAAAGCAGAAACAACACCCAGTTGTGGATGTGTCTTGTGGTTAAAGTACACTCCGATGCTGTAAAGAACGATATTGCATAGGAACCTGGAATGACAGGTCTATGAATCAAGGCAAAATGGAAGTGGTCAAATAGGAGATAACAAGAGTAAACATCGATATTTTAGGAATCATTGAATTAAAATGTACCAGAAGGGGTGAATTTAATCAGATGAACGTTGTATCTACTACTGTGGACAAGAATCCCTTAGAAGAAATGGAATAGACCTCATAGTCAAGAGTCCAAATCAAGAGTCCAAAATGCAATACTTGGGTCAAGAGTCCAAATAGTCAAGAGTCCAAATCAAGAGTCCAAAATGCAGTACTTGGGTCCAATCTTAAAATCGGCAGAATGATCTCAGTTCACTTACAAGGCAAGCCATTCAATATAACAGTAATGCCCAGTCTATGCCCCAACCACTAATGCTGAAGAAGCTGAAGTTGAATGCTTCTATGGAAACTTATATGACCTTCTAGAACTAACACCCAAAAAAGATGTTCTTTTCATCATAGGGGACTGGAATGCAAAAGTAGGAAGACGAGAGATACCTGGAGTAACAGGCAAATTTGGCCTTGAAGTACAAAATGAAGCAGGGCAAAGGCTTACAGAGCTTTGCCAAGAGAACACATTGGTCACAGCAAACACTCTCTTCCAACAACACAAGAGATAAGTCTACATGCGGACATCACCACATGGTCAATACCGAAATCAGATTGATTATATTTTTGCAGCCAAAGATGGAGAAACTCTGTACAGTCAGCAAAAACAAGATGGAGAGTACACTGTGGCTCAGATCATGAACTCCTTATTGCCAAATTCAGACTTAAATTGAAGAAAGTAGGGAAAACCACTAGACCATTCAGGTATGACCTAAATTAAATCCCTTATGACTATACAGTGGAAGTGAGAAATAGATTTAAAGGACTAGATGTGATAGGCAGAGTGCCTGGTGAACTATGGATGGAGGTTTGTGACATTGTACAGGAGACAGAGATCAAGACCATTCCCATGGAAAAGAAATGCAAAAAAGCAAAATGACTGTCTGAGGAGGCCTTACAAATAGCTGTGAAAAGAAGAGAAGCGAAAAGCAAAGGAGAAAGGGAAAGATATAAACATCTGAATGCAGAGTTCCAAAGAATGGCAAGGAGAGATAAGAAAGTCTTCCTCAGCAAACAATGCAAAGAAATAGAGGAAAACAACAGGATGGGAAAGACTGGAGATCTCCTCAAGAAAATTAGAGATACCAAGGGAACATTTCATACAAAGATGGGCTCTATAAAGGACAGAAATGGTATGGACCTAACAGAAGCAGAAGATATTAAGAAGAGGTGGCAAGAATACACAGAAGAACTGCACAAAAAAGATCTTCATGACCAAGATAATCACGATGGTGTGATCACTCACCTAGAGCCAGACATCCTGGAATGTGAAGTCCAGTGGGCCTTAGAAAGCATCTCTACAAACAAAGCTAGTAGAGGTGATGGAATTCCAGTTGAGCTATTTCAAATCCTGCAAGATGATGCTGTGAAAGTGCTGCACTCAATATGCCAGCAAATTTGGAAAACTCAGCAGTGGCCATAGGACTGGAAAATGTCAGTTTTCATTCTAATCCCAAAGAAAGGTAATGCCAAAGAATGCTCAAACTACCACACAATTGCACTCATCTCACATGCTAGTAAAGTAATGCTCAAAATTCTCTAAGCCCAGGCTTTATCAATACGTGAACCTTGAACTTCCAGATGTTCAAGGTGGTTTTAGAAAAGGCAGAGGAACCAGAGATCATATTGTCAACATCCGCTGGATTATCCAAAAAGCAAGAGAGTTCCAGAAGAACATCTACATGAATAAAATAAAATTGGAAGAATAAAAAAAAAAAAAAAAGAAGAACATCTATATCTGCTTTACTGACTATGCCAAAACCTTTGACTGTGTGGATCACAATAAACTAGAAAATTCTGAAAGAAATGGGAATACCATACCACATGACTTCTTCTTGAGAAACCTGTGTGCAGGTCAGGAAGCAACAGTTTGAACTGGACATGGAACAAGAGACTGGTTTCAAATAGGAAAAGGAGTACATCAAGGCTGTATATTGTCATCCTGCTTATTTAATTTATATGCAGAGTATATTATGAGAAACACTGGGCTGGAAGAAGCACAAGCTGGAATCAAGATTGCCAGGAGAAATATCAATAACCTCAGATATGCAGATGACACGACTCTTATGGCAGAAAGTGAAGAGGAACTAAAAAGCCTTTTGATGAAAGTGAAAGAGGAGAGTGAAAAAGTTGGCTTAAAGCTCAACATCCAGAAAACTAAGATCATGGCATCCAGTCCCATCACTTCATGGCAAATAGATGGAGAAACAGTGGAAATAGTGTCACACTTTAATATTTTGGGCTCCAAAATCACCACAGATGGTGATTGCAGCCATGAAATTAAAAGACGCTTACTCCTTGGAAGGAGAGTTATGACCACCTAGACAGCATATTAAAAAGCAGAGATATTATTTTGCCAACAAAGGTCCGTCTAGTCAAGGCTATGGTTTTTCCAGTGGTCATGTATGGATGTGAGAGTTGGACTGTGAAGAATACTTCAGACACTGAAGTATGATGCTTTTGAAGTGTGGTGTTGTAGAAGACTCTTGAGAGTCCCTTGGACTGCAAGGAGATCCAACCAGTCCATTCTGAAGGAGATCAGCCCTGGGATTTCTTTGGAAGGAATGATGCTAAAGCTGAAACTCCAGTACTTTGGCCACCTCACGCGAAGAGTTGACTCATTGGAAAAGACCCCGATGCTGGGAGGGATTGGGGGTAGGAGGAGAAGGGGACGACAGAGGATGAGATGGCTGGATGGCATCACTGACTCAATGCACATGAATTTGAGTGAACTCCGGGAGTTGGTTATGGACAAGGAGACATGGTGTGCTGCAATTCATGGGGTTGCACAGTCGGACACGACTGAGTGACTGAACTGAACTGAACTGAGGGGAAACCACTAGGCAGTCTAGGTGTGACCTAAATAAAATCCCTTATGAATATACAGTGAAAGTAACACAAAGATTCAAGGGAATAGATCTGTTAGACAGAGTGCCTGAAGAACTATGGATGGAGGTTCATAACACTGCACCAATGGCGGTGATCAAAACCATCCCCATGGGAAAAAAAATGCAAAAAGGCAAAATGATTGTCTGAGAAGACCTTACAAACACCTGAGAAAATAAGAGAAGCAAAAGGCATAGGAGAAGAGGAAATATATACCCATATGAATTCAGAGTTCCAAAGAATAGCAAGGAGAGATAAGAAAGCCTTCCTCAGGTATCAATGCATAGATGGAGAAGAAAACAGTAGAATGGGAAACTAGTGATCTCTTCAAGAAAATTAGAGATACCAAGGGAAAACTTCATGCAAAGGTGTGCACAATATAGGACAGAAGTGGTATGGCTTTAACAGAAGCAGAAGATTTTAAGAAGAGGTGGCAAGTATACACAGAAGAACTATACAAAAAAAATCTTCATGACCCAGGTAACTGCGATGGTGTGATCACTCACCTAGAATCAGACATCCTGGAATGCGAAGTCATTTGGGCCTTAGGAAGCATCACTACGAACAAGGCTAGTGGAGTTGATGGAATCCCTGTTGAGCTATTTCAAATCCTAAAAGATGACGCTGTGAAAATTCAGTTCAGTTCAGTTCAGTCGCTCAGTCGTGTGCGACTCTTTGTGACCCCATGGACTGCAGTATGCCAGGCTTCCCTGTCCATCACCACTCCCAGAATTTACTCAAACTCTTGTCCATTGAGTTTGTGATGCTGTCCAACCATCTCATTCTCTGTCGTCCCCTTCTACTCCCGCCGTCAATCTTTCCCAGCATTGGGGTTTTCAAATGAGTCAGTTCTTAACATCAGGTGGCCAATTATTGGAGCTTCAGCTTCAGTATCAGTCCTTCCAGTGAATATTCAGGACTGATTTCCTTTAGGATGGACTGGTTGGATCTCCTTGCAGTCCAAGGGACTCTCAAGAGTCTTCTCCTACACCACAATTCAAAAGCATCAATTCTTAGGTGCTCATCTTTCTTTCTTTCTTTTTTTTTTAAATTTTATTTTATTTTTAAACTTTACATAATTGTATTAGTTTTGCCAAATATCGAAATGAATCCGCCACAGGTATACATGTGTTCCCCATCCTGAACCCTCCTCCCTCCTTCCTCCCCATACCATCCCTCTGGGTTGTCCCAGTGCACTAGCCCCAAGCATCCAGTATCGTGCATCGAACCTGGACTGGCAACTCGTTTCTTACATGTTATTTATTTTAATTGGAGGCTAATTACTTTACAATATTGTAGTGTTTTTTGCCATACATTGACATGAATCAGCCATGGGTGTACATGTGTTCCCTATCCTGCACCCCCCTCCCACCTCCCTCCCCATCCCATCCCTCTGGGTCATCCCAGTGCACCAGCCCTGAGCACCCTGTAGTCCAGCTGTTACATCCATACATGACTACTGGAAAAACCATAGTTTTGACTAGATGGACCTTATTTGCAAAGTAATGTCTCTGCTTTTTAATATGCTGCCTAGGTTGGTCATAACTTTTCTTCAAAGAGTAAGCATCTTTTAATTTCATGGCTGCAGTCACCATCTGCAGTGATTTTGGGAGCCCAGAAAAATAAAGTCTGACACTATTTCCACTGTTTCTCCATCTATTTGCTATGAAATGATAGGAGTGGATGCCATGATCTTAGTTTTCTGGATGTTGAACTTTAAGTCAACTTTTTCACTCTCCTCTTTCACTTTCATCAAGAGGCTTTTAAGTTCCTCTTCACTTTCTGCCGTAAGGGTGGTGTCATCTGCATATCTGAGGTTATTGATATTTCTCCCAGCAATCTTGATTCCGGCTTGTGGTTCTTCCAGCCCAGTGTTTCTCATGATGTACTCTGCATATAAGTTAAATAAGCAGGGTGATAATATACAGCCTTGACATACTCCTTTTCCTATTTGGATCCAGTCTGTTGTTCTATGTCCAGTTCTAATTGTTGCTTCTTGACCTGCATACAGATTTCTCAAGAAGCAGGTCAGGTGGTCTGGTATTCCCATCTCTTTTAGAATTTTCCAGTTTGTCATGACCACACAGTCAAAGTGTGTGGTCTATTATTTGGCATAGTCAATAAAGCAGAAATAGATGTTTTTCTGGAACTCTCTTGCTTTTTCGATGATCCAGCAGATGTTGGCAATTTGATCTCTGGTTCCTCTGCCTTTTCTAAAACCAGATTGACCATCTGGAAGTTCACGGTTCACATACTTTTGAAGCTTGGTTTGGAGAATTTTGAGCATTACTTTACTAGCATGTTAGATGAATGCAATTGTGTGGAATTTTGAGCATTCTTTGGCATTACTTTTCTTTGGAATTGGAATGAAAACTGACATTTTCTAGTCCTGTGGCCACTGCTGAGCTTTCCAAATTTGCTAGCCTATTGAGTGCAGCACTTTCACAGCATCATCTTTTAAGATTTGAAATAGCTCAGCTGGAACTCTATCACCTCCACTAGCTTTGTAGTGATGCTTCCTAAGGCCCACTTGACTTCACATTCCAGGATGTCTGGCTCAAGGTGAGTGATTATACCATCATGATTATCTGTGTCTGAAGATCTTTTTTGTACAGTTCTTCTGTGTATTCTTGCCACCGCTTCTTAATATCTTCTGCTTCTGTTAGGTCCATACCATTTCTGTCCTTCATTGTGCCCATCTTTTCATGAAATGTTCCATTGGTATCTCTAATTTTGGAAACTCAGCAGTGGCCTCAGGGCTGGAAAAAGTCAGTTTTCATTCCAGTCCAAAAGAAGAGCAATGCCAGTGTTCAAACTACCACAATTTTGTACTCATTTTACATGTTAGCAATGTAATGTTCAAATTCTCCCAGCCAGCCTTCAGCAGTACTTGAACTGAGAAATCCAGATGTTCATACTGGATTTAGAAAAGGCAGAGCAACCAGAGATCAAATGGCCAACATCCAATGAATCATGGGGAAAGCAAGAGAATTCCAGAAAAACATCTACTTCTGCTTCATTAACTGTGCTAAAACCTTTGACTCTGTGGATCACAACAAACTGTGGGAAATTCTTAAAAGGATAGGAATACCAGACCACCTTACCTACCCCCTGAGAAATCTGTATGCAGGTCAAGAAGCAACATTTAGAACCAGACATGGTACAACAGACTGGTTCCAAATTGGGAAAGGAATACTCAAGGCTGTATATTGTTACCCTGCTTATTTAACTTATATGCAGAGCACATCATGCAAAATGCCAGACTGGATGAAGCCCAAGCTGGAATTATGATTGCCAGGAGAAATATCAATACCCTCAGATATGCATATGACAACACCATTATGGTGAAAATCATAGAGAAACTAAAGAGCTTCTTGATGAAGGTGAAAGAGTGAAAAAGCTGGTTTAAATCTCAGCATTCAAAAAACTAAGACTGTGGCATCCATTCCCATCACCTCATGGAAAATAGATGGAGAAACAATGGAAATACTGACTGACTTTATTTTCTTGGAGTCCTAAATCACTGCAGATGGTAACTAGCCACAAAATTAAAAGACACTTTCTCCTTATAAGCAAAGCAATGACAAACCTAGAAAAAGTATTAAAAAGCAGAGATGTTACTTTGCCGACAAAAGTGGGTATAGTTAAACCTGTGGTTTTCCGTAGTCACGTATTGATGTGAGAGTTGGACCATAAAGAAGGCTGAATGCCAAAGAATTGATGCTTTTGAGTTATGGTGTTGAAGAAGACTCTTGAGATTCCCTTGGAGAGAAAGGAGCCAAACCAGTCAATCCTAAAGGAAATCAATTCTGAATATTCATTAGAATGACTATTGTTGAAGGTAAAGCTCCAATACTTTGGTCACTTGATGCTAAGAGCTGACTCATTAGAAAAGACTCTGATGCTGGGAAAGACTGAACTAGGAGGAGAATGGAATGAGAGAGGATTAGATGGTTGGTTGGCATCACTGACTCAATGGACATGAGTTTGAGCAATCTCTGGGATATGGTGAAGGACAGGGAAGTCTGGCATGCTGCAGTCCATGGGGTTACAAAGAGTTGGACACTACTGAGCAACTGAACAAGAGAATCGTATTTTATGTTGTGGATATAGAGCTAAAATTTGTTCATAGTTTAAATTGCTTTAAATAAATTAAGGATCTGAATAGACTCAAGAGATACTTATTTTCTTGTTTGTGTGAAATTGCAATTAAATATTATGACTCATAGCTCTACTAGTTCATTAAACATCTGTAGTGAAAAATTCACTTATAATCTATAAGTCAGCTTGCCATTACACAAAATTTCTTTGTATCCAGGAATTCAACCAACTGCTGATCTAATAATGTTGTCATATTTACTATAGAAAAAAACCCATGTGTAAGTGAATCTGCACAGTTCAACCCTATGTTGTTCAAGGTTCAACAATACATATGTACATTTATTGTACTTGTCTTCATATATATATTTATATGTATATAAAATGTTGATCTTAGTGTGTAAATAGATATAAACCTTACACTAATTCTATTTAGATCATCATGTCTCTCTCCTTGGGATCTTGGGATCTTCTTTTACAGTGATTCTTCTTTCAGCTCTTATGTTTCTCAAAGAATAATATAAGTAATGTAGTAAGAAGGCTATATAGTGGAAAATATCCTAATGGTGTTCATATGTGGGAAGGTTTACTGTTACCTTCATAGTTAAGTAAAGACTTGACCTTCAGAATCTCTCTTGTCAGCACTTCACTGAGAAAACTGGAAAAGAAGATGGGGCTAGTTTCTAGTTGCCAGATCTGTCAGCCCTTTGGGGATGGTAGGAGGGGGTGAAGGTCATCTCAGCAGGACAGCTCTTTTGGTGGGGGATTTAGCTTCTGTTATGTACAATACTTGTGACTTGTCATTTCTGTTGCTACAACAGCTCTACATCCTTATGAAGCACTGCTTCCCTTTCCCTCTCATTTCTTTAGTTATAAGCTTAAGGATTGTGAGGCTCCAACAACTTCAACTTTCTCATGCTCAGTGGGGAAATATCCTGTAAATGAGATGTTTACCTTGTATTTCACTTACCACGGTTCACTATTCATGTCTCTAGTCTTTGATTATGTAAGATAGGACCTTGGGGAAAAAAGTCAACCCCCATATATTCTCTGCTGAACTCTGCTATGTCATGGTGAATTTGGGAATGATGAGTTTCCTGTTCACTTTGAGTTCTCTTTACATTCCATACCATTTACACTAAATTTGGCAGCAAGTTTTAGTGATTGGCATACAGATAAAACTTTCAAACACCGATGCAAGGTTTTCATTTTTTAAAAAAAATTTGTTTTGCAAATAATATAATTGCTTCTTTCAAGAAAAACCTTCCCCTCCAATATTTAAAAGCTATATTTAACTCATTTGTGGGAAATTTCTTCTGCAATCTCAGAAATTAGAAGAAAATTTATATTGTTTCACTAATTAGCTAGACAGTCTTTCTTCATTTATTAGCATTTAGATTAATTTATCACTCTATAGCTGTCTTACTCAATACAATATTAAAACTTCCATATAGAAAGTGTAAATGAGCTTATGAGGTGGTTGCACAAGGACTCCTAAATGACCTAATTGTCCACATGAAGATATTTTATGTGAATAAATGGCTAGAACATTGTATTAGTTTTCTAGCAGTATTATAGCAAGCTGTCAAGGGCATAACAGCTTAAACAACAAGTATTTATCATTTTATGATTTTCCAGTGATTCTACAGACCAGAGGTCCAGCATGAGTCTCACTCGGTTAAATCCAGGTGCTGTCAACATTCGCGTCTTCTCTGGAGACTCCAGGCAAGGATCTGTTTTTTGCCTTGTCTAGTTTCTAGAGACTGCCTGCATTCCCTAGTTCATGTCCTCTTCCTATAGCTTCAAAGCCAGAAGTGTAGAGTCTCTCTGGCTTTGTAGAGTATACAAAGAGATATTGTAGAGTATCTCTTTCTCTGAGGACAGCCAGGAAGGATTCCTCAAATTTGAGAGGACTCATGTAGTTAGGTTGGTTTCATCTGGCTAATCCAGGATAAGCTCCCCTATGCAAAATCCTTAAATTAATCACATTTTTAAAGTCCCTTTTGCCATGTAAGACAACATATTTACATGTTTCAGGCACTGGGATGTTGATAAGGATGAAATTCTATACAAAAACAAGAAAAAACTTTAAAAAACATCTCTTGATCAATCTGCCTTTTAAACCTTTGTATAAATAGATTTCAGATCATTTTCTGAGACAAAGTTTTAAGTTGGAATTTATGAAATGCTACATTCTCCCCAACAGGAGAACGTGGGGTCTTTGGGCACAGGTAACATGTTGCTCAGGAGAAGGCAATGGCACCCCACTCCAGTACTCTTGCCTGGAAAATCCCACGGACAGAGGAGCCTGGTAGGCTGCAGTCCATGGGGTCGCTAAGAGTCGGACACAACTGAGCAACTTCACTTTCCCTTTTCATTTTCATGCATTGGAGAAGGAAATGGCAACCCACTCCAGTGTTCTTGCCTAGAGAATCCCAGGGACCGGGGAGCATGGTGGGCTGCCCTCTATGGGGTCACACAGAGTCAGACACCACTGAAGCGACTTAGCAGCAGCAGCAGCAGCAGCAACATGTTGCTCAGGAAACCTATAGTAATATTTCAGTCATTTTATAGGTAATCTAGTCCCTCGACAGGACGTACACTATTTGATGATATTTAAAATGGTGCATTGCTCAGTATGAGAAACACTGGTATTTAGAATTTCACATAAATGTTTGTTATACCATATAACATAAGACCTGTCGCGGTGTGTCTTCTCTGATGGGGTTGAGCATGTCTTGGTTCTCCTGAAAGACTTCCTAGGCAAAATAAGTCCTGGGAGCTTCACCAGCAGCCCTGTTGGATGCACTGATTGCTACACATGTGGTATCAATTGACTCCATAGTCTGTGCTTATGTGTCAGCTGCTGTGAGCGACTTCACTTTCACTTCTCACTTTCATGCATTGGAGAAGGAAATGGCAACCCACTCCAGTTTCTTGCCTGGAGAATCCCAGGGATGGGGGAGCCTGGTGGGCTGCCATCTATGGGGTCGCACAGAGTCAGACATGACTGAAGCGACTTAGCAGCAGCAGCAGCAGCAGCTGTGATTATATTCCCTACACAGGCACCCTTCCAGTTGGTAGCCAGATTGAGAGGAGTGTCTCTCTATCTTCAAGCACTCTCTAGATGATTAACCCTTTTTCAATTCCTCCCCCCAAAGCTCTGGGGAAAGCTGAAGGATGCACATGCCCTTAAAGCCCTTGTTTATTATTCCATATCTTTGTTGCTCTCTTCCTACAACCTCACCATGCGTGCCAAACGTCAGGCAGATGTGCTCATTTTGCTGCCTGTTTATTTTTCTTGAAGTGGTTCAAACAGCAGATGTTCCACTAAGTGTTTTCTCCTTCGTCTCTACAATTCTGCTACAAAATAGAAACTGTACATGTGCTATTGCCCTTCATATTTTCAAAGAGAAAACTCTTTACAGTCCCCTTTATAGCTCCGTGGAAACTACCTTTTTCCCCCTGGGCACAGATGTAACCTATTTGTAGAGTGTGTTCCATCCTGCTTATTTCATCAGCATATTCCTCCGTTTCTGGGTGCCTTTTTCTACAGCCTGATTTCTGAATAATTCTTTAATTTCAGATTTCTCTGCATTTTCTAACCTAGCAGCCTGGTTGACGGAAGAGTTTTGTCATATCTGTCCTTTTCATCCTAACACTATTTTTAGTCCTTCACACTTATCAACCAGCTTAAAAAATTTTTTAAAATTATTTTGTACTGGAGTATAGCTGAGTAGGCCTCCTCTGGTGGCTCAGACAGTAAAGAATGCACCTGCAGTGCAAGAGACCCTGGTTCAATCCCTGGGTCAGAAAGATTCCCTGGAGAAGGGAATGGCTACACACTCCAGTACTCTTGCCTGGAGAAAGAAGTCCATGGACAGAGGAGCTTGGCAAGCTATAGTCCATGCGGTCACAAAGAGTCAGATATGACTGAGCAACACTTTCACTTTTTTTCATAGTTGATTAACAAACAATGTCATGATAGTTTCAGGTGGACAGCAAAGGGACTCAGACATACACATACATGTATACATTTCCCCCCAAACTCCCAACCTGTCCAGGCTGCCACATAACATTGAGCAGAGTTTTACATGCTCTACAGTAGTTCCTTATTGGTTATCTATAATTAAATATAGCAGTGTGTGCATGTCCATCAGCTAGCTTTTGAAACTAATATAACAAAGTCAGATACCAATGAAAAGGAAAAGCTCATTACATTAAGTGAACATTTCTGCTAATTTTATTATAGTAATATCACAATGCTTTGCTTAGTCACTCAGTCGTGTCTGACTCTTTGTGACCCTGTGGACAGAACCCCCTACCAGATTCCTCTGTAGTTGTGGTTTAAATGACTGTGCTGTGCTGTGCTTCGTTGCTCAGTGGTGTCTGGCTCTTTGTGGCTCCATGGACTAGCCTGCCAGGCTCCTCTATCCATGGGGATTCTCCAGGCCCAAATACTGAAGTGGGTTGCCTTGCCCTTCTCCAGGGAATCTTCCCAACCCAGGGATTGAACCCAGGTCTCCCTCATTGCAGGTGGGTTCTTTACTTTCTGAGCCACTAGGGAAGCCCAAGAATACTAGAGTGGGTAGCCTATTGCTTCTCCAGGGGAACTTTCCAACACAGGGATCAAACTGGGGTCTCCTGCATTGCAGGTGGATTCTTTACCAGGTGAGCTACCTGGGAAGCCTTAAGAGATCATATGCTTACAGTTTATGGACAACTTTAATAATATCAGATCCATGAAATGTTGTTATTAAAATGCATTTACTCAATTACTGTACCAATATTTCATGAGAGGGTGAAGCTCTCAAGTTGAAGAGTCAAAGAGCCAAGGATGAAAAGTTTATGTCAAGCACAGCTCATGTTAAAGTTAGGCAGAGATCTAAACAGTGAACAATGCTTTAGTATTCTCAAACTTCAAATATTTCACAGAACATACTTATACTTATTTATGTGAAATACAGATTTACTAATTTGTCCTATGTTTTATTGGGCAATCCTACCCTCAGTTTACAGAAAGAGGTGAAAATGGAGGAAGAGGGTCTGGTGTGTTCAGCTGAGTAAGTGGACTGCCATTAGCATTACAGTAAAGGCAAATGCTGATTTGGGGCGTCCAATTTTCTGTTTTTGTTTTGCTTTTTTAAAAATCTGGCAACCCTACGTGAGGAGGATTCTTAGGTCATTGCTTCTTACCTGTATTAAAAGCAGTACTGAAATCCCTTTGAAACTGTGATGAGCAGAAAACAAGGACCCAGATGAGTATGGCCTTAAAACCACCTCATGAAAAGCATTTAGTTCATCTGCAATTCCTTAAATTTTCTAAAGTGATTCTTGTGCACACAAGCTTTGGAAAACTGGCATGTGAACAAACAAGTTCATATTTTCAGGCTTATTATCCCCATTAACCTTCACAAGAACAACATGTGATAAATACAATTGCTATTACCACTTTACAGGTGAGAAAACTAAGGCAAAGGTATTTTGAATTGTTTGACTTCCCTAGAGCTGGGCTTCAAGCCCAGGTTTTAATGTTTGGATTATATACTCATAAACACTATGCTATTCTGTTTCCAATTAATGTAACTGAAGATTTAATATTCAAAATTTTATACAAAGACCAGAAATCATTTCTCTTTCTTCTACCTCAAAAATGGCTCCAGTATATCACCTAAATTCATCTACCAACCTAAGCCAGGTGACACAATATGCTAAATTATAATAAATACACTAGAAAATGTTTCAAATTGGTCTTTATGAAGAAAATCTTTTGTTTCCATAGGTAGATTAAATTGCAATGTAAGTTCAAGTTAACTTCCTACCCTTGTTTATTCTTATATTGCCAATTTCCAGGCAGAAGGTCTATGTTTGGACTGTATCAAGTGCTGCTTCTTCAGTAATAGGTGATCATTTTAATGGCAAATCACTCATTACTCTCACATCTCTGAATTTCCAGAGTCAACAAGACACATATACAACTATCAGAGCATTAGCTCTGTGCTCACAGAAATTCTAAAATTTGATCAGGTCTCAGATTAGTTTCTTAACAGGTTTCTTGAGAATATATCAGTCATTATTATGTTTAAAAGTTTTTATTTTCCCTTTGTCTTCTATCTTTCTTGCATTTCAGTGCTGGATTGATGTGGGCTCTAGATAGAGAAAAGTCTTAATTCTTCGATTGTGAGAGATGCTGTCTTTGAAAAGACAGCCTCCTGTCCCGATATTCTTGCTTTAAAAAGTCCCAAAGACTTTTGTATCCCAAACTTTCTAATGGTTACTCCTCAAGTTGTCAACTTTAGTCAAGTGCTTTTCTAAAAACCGTGTCCATCCTTGGCTTTGGAAATTTGCTACTGCAAAGACAGCACAAGTGTGTCATCCTAATCTCATTTTTCTACTGTAGCATACCCCTTTATTTATTTTTCTGGGTAAACATGTCAGCCATTAGTCCCAAGAGGGAAGTAGAACTTTGAATTTTAAACACAGTGTCACCCACTGTTGCCTGGATCATCCAAGCCAGATCTCTTAGTGAAGTTCTGCGAGGCAATGCTTTTATGCTTCAGGAAATAAAGTCCTAGCTCCATCAAAGCTTTCTCTCCATGTAGGACTCTGCCTGCATAGCAGCTGCCTTGTAATCCGAAACCCTATTTAAGTCTGCCTCCAATCCTAAAATTAAATATTCCTTCCCAGATCAGAGTCCATCTTCTAATTTCTTCAACCCTACATGAGATCGTGTCTGCACGAAATGCAGTCAGTTGCAATAGCAGTTTGAATTCCAGGAGGAACTTTTCCAGCCTCAAAACAAGTATTTCATCCTCATCAAGGCAAGATACTTTTATGGGCTTGTCAGATATTTCTGAAAGAACATGCTTTGTCAACAGATTGAGATGTTATTACCAGTTGTTCAGATAGGGGTTAGCCTCCCAGTTCCCAGTCTATTTCATATATTCTTAACCTGCTGAGCCACACAAGGCTATATTTGGCTGGGGAGATAATTGAATTACATCTGAAACTGAAAATATAATTAATTAAAATAGCATTACCAATTAATTATAATATCATATAGATTAATAGCACTAATGTATGTTAATTTATATTAATATTCCATTTTGAAACTGGAGCTTTATTATTCAGAATTACAAAGAATTTTTATACTTGGTAAAAATGACAGATAAAACACTGATACTAATTTTGAGTTTCTCCTGAATTCCCATATAATATCAACAAAGGGATTTTATTGAAGTCATATCCTCATAAAAGACAAGGAAAGAAATTAACAACATTCAGAAGCTGAAAACAGAAAGGCAAAAGATCCCTGACTTTGTATATAGAGCCAAACTGGAAAAAACTCAGAAATCACCAAAAGCCCCAGAAGTTATCAGCAATAGGTCCTCTGGAAGTTAGAGTGAAGATGAGGTTAAAAAGAGAAAGATTCCAATCTGTGGCAAAACTGGAAGAAAAACATTAGGAAAAGTTTTTAGGAATATAAGGAAAAGAAAAACAAGATATTAGAGCAAGTAATGATCTTGGTTTTTAGTATTAATACTGGGTACTCTGACAATAAAAATATCCCCACCTCAACTCTGTGCAGCTGGGGGACTGCCCCTTCCTTATCCAGGCCGAAGAGGGTAAACCGGAGCATGACTATAGAAAGCACTGTTCACAGTAACCGTGTGTGCACAAAAGAAAGTAATTGAGTATTAAATTCTGAGACAACCAACCCTCTTCTCCCACCCATGTTCACAATATTATTGGCTGGATCAATATCCTCTTGGCAGGAAACTAGAGAGGTCCTCTCTGAGGAATCTGATTAGCACAGAGAAAGATTTAGGAAACTGATATCAGAAAGGCCACCAGAAAACAGCACAGACAGATGATTTTCAGAGAAACTCATATCTCAATCCACATCTGTAGTGTTACAATGACCTTTCTAAACAGAAACAAAGCAAGTGAGGATCAACAAGAATATAAGGAATATCTTTAACATGAACTTCAGAGACCAAAATAGACAATAAGGAAATTGGAGAAAACCAAGATGGGAGAAAAAACTCAAAATGTATTATGCTATAAATAAAATACAAAATTTATTGTAATTTGAATATAATATAAAGCAAAGTGAAGAGGAACTAAAGAGCCTCTAAATGAAAGTGAAAGAGGAGAGTGAAAAAGCTGGCTTAAAGCTCAACATTCAAGAAACTAAGATCATGGCATCCAATCCCATCACTTCATGTCAAATGGGGAAACAATGGAAACAGTGACAGACTTCATTTTCTTGGGCTCCAAAATCATTTCAGATGGTGATTGCAGCTATGAAATTTAAATACTTGCTCCTTGGAAGAAAAGCTATGATAAATCTAGACAGCAAATGAAAAAGCAGAGAATTACTTTGCCAACAAAGATCCATATAGTCAAACCTATGGTTTTTCCAGTAGTCATGTATGGATGTGAAAGTTGGACCATAAAGAAGGCTGAGTGCCAAAGAATTGATGCTTTTGGACTGTGGTGTTGGAGAAGACTCTTGAGAGTCCCTTGGATTGCAGGGAGATCCTACCAGTCAATCCTAAAGGAAATCAGTCCTGAATATTTATTGGAAGGACTGAAACTGAAGCTCTAATAATTTGGCCACCTAGTGAGCAGAGCTATCTCTTCAATAATGGGAACGATTGAAGGCAGGAGGAAAAGGAGATGACAGAGGATGAGATGGTTGGATAGCATCACTGACTCAATGGACATGAGTTTGAACAGGCTCTGGGAGAGAGTGAAGGACAGAGAAGCCTGGTGTGCTGCAAGTCCATGGGGTCGCAAAGAGTTGGACATGACTGAGCAACTGAATAACAATAAATATAAATTAAGCAAAATATATTTATATTTATATACCTATATATAAACTGTAGCTTATATAAACATATAAAATAAAATGTATGAAATATTTTGTAAAGGAAAAAGACAAATGGAAAAATTACCATGAAAAATGGGTATTTGGCACTCAAATTTAGAGCTTGAGGGTATTACAGAGCTTAACAAACTGTAGCTTAATTACCCCTTTAATCATTGTTTAAGATGAGGAGAGTTAATTTCCTCCTTTGGGCTCCTCATTTGTAATATAGGATAATATAATATACCACTTATCATTATTTTTTGATGAAATGAGAAATGAATGTGAAAGTCTAAGGATGCCTTTTGTTGCATAGGAGATAGCTTTTATAGCTATTATTTATTATTATTGTTACTGCTATTAATTTTAGTAAAGCAAAAGTAAAATTAATCAACTTATCATTGCCAGTATAAAAATCCATGCAATCTATAAATACCTTTATATTTCTAACTACAAATGAGAAATCATGGACTCTCCTAGTATAGAGATATGAACGTTCTGAGGCCAGGAGATGGCCTACTCACTTCCATCAGTTAATGGTATTAGATTGAATTCATTAATCTTCAGAGCAGGAAAGGTTGGAGAACACAAAGAATATATGTACAAGATTTAAAGAACATGGAGAATATAGGAGGGAGCCCCCATACTTCAGAAAGCTCATGCTTGGCCTCTCTGACCCTGCTTTCACTCTACACCCATCTTCAGAGCATAGTGGACTTTCAGAAGTGTACATTTTTGAAGCATTCAGTCCCATTGGAGTCTTCTGTTCCATCAGATCTGCATCAGGTGCTTTGTGACACAGTCACAGTATAAACTGAATGAGGTGATACATACTCATTCAATGGGTTGAAGCACAACAGTTCTGATCAGTATTGAGAATACAACAAAAATACAAAAAAAAAAAAAAAAAGTAAAACAGAGGAAATGTTCTAATGTAGTGGAATCAGAAATAGCCATCTAAAGCACAGCTATCAGATCAGATCATTCGCTCAGTTGTGTCCGACTCTTTGTGACCCCATGAATTGCAGCACGCCAGGCCTCCCTGTCCATCACCAACTCCCGGAGTTCACTCAGACTCACGAACATCAAGTCAGTGATGCCATCCAGCCATCTCATCCTCTGTCGTCCCCTTCTCCTCTTGCCCCCAATCCCTCCCAGCATCAGAGTCTTTTCCAATGAGTCAACTCTTCGCATGAGGTGGCCAAAGTACTGGAGTTTCAGCTTTAGCATCAGTCCTTCCAAAGAAATCCCAGGGCTGATCTTCAGAATGGACTGGTTGGATCTCCTTGCAGTCCAAGGGACTCTGAAGAGTCTTCTCCAACACCACAGTTCAAAAGCATCAATTCTTCGGCGCTCAGCCTTCTTCACAGTCCAACTCTCACATCCATACATGACCACAGGAAAAACCATAGCCTTGACTAGATGGACCTTTGTTGGCAAAGTAATGTCTCTGCTTTTCAATATGCTATCTAGGTTGGTCATAACTTTCCTTCCAAGGAGTAAGCGTCTTTTAATTTCATGGCTGCAGTCACCATCTGCAGTGATTTTGGAGCCCAGAAAAATAAAGTCTGACACTGTTTCCACTGTTTCTCCATCTATTTCCCATGAAGTGGTGGGACCAGATGCCATGATCTTCGTTTTCTGAATGTTGAGCTTTAAGCCAACTTTTTCACTCTCCACTTTCACTTTCATCAAGAGGCTTTTGAGTTCCTCTTCACTTTCTGCCATAAGGGTGGTGTCATCTGCATATCTGAGGTTATTGATATTTCTCCCGGCAATCTTGATTCCAGTTTGTGTTTCTTCCAGTCCAGCATTTCTCATGATGTACTCTGCATATAAGTTAAATAAGCAGGATGACAATATACAGCCTTGACGAACTCCTTTTCCTATTTGGAACCAGTCTGTTGTTATAGCTATAGCCAAATGAACTCTCCTTGAGTTAAGGTGATATTTTTCCCCTGCTGGAATTGTTACCAGCTTTGGCTGACCCCCAGTTTATCCCATGCTGTTTTGCTACATTAGCCTGCTGCTACTATCTCCTACACACCTGAGGTAACAGTCTTGGAGAAGTAAAATTACTTGACACTATTTGATAAAAATAAAGCAAACTGTTCCTTTTCTCAATGTTTCAGGATGTGAAACCAGGCCAGTTTTAAGCTAATCTGCTTTATTATTTGTTCTCTTTCCTACTCTTTATGTCCATATTGTAAAAGATCAATACATATCTATATGTTGATGGATATATATATATATATATATATATACATGTTGATAAATATATGTCTATATGTTTATAGATATGTTTCATAAACATTTGCATCATGGCAAATAGGTGGGGAAACAATGGAAACAGTGACAGACTTTATTTTCTTGGGCTCCAAAAATCACTGTGGGTGGTGAATGCAGCCATGAAATTAAAAGACATTTACTCCTTGGAAGAAAAGCTATGACCAACTTAGACAGGATATTAAAAAGCAGAGACTTGACTTTACTGACAAAAGTCCATCTAGTCAAAGCTATGATTTTTCCAGGAGTCATGTATGGATGTGAGAGTTGGACCATAAAGTAAGCTGAGTGTCTAAGAATTGATGCTTTTGAACTGGGTATTGGAGAAGACTCTTGAGAGTCCCTTGGACTGCAAGGAGATCAAACCAGTCCGTCCTAAAGGAAATCAGTCCTGAATATTCATTGGAAGGACTGATGCTAAAGCTGAAGCTCCAGTACTTTGGCCACTTGATGCAAAGACCTGACTCATTGGAAAAGACCCTGATTCTGGGAAAGATTGAAGGCAGGAAGAGAAGTGGATGACAGAGGATAAGATGGTTGGATAGCATCACCAACTTGATGGACATGAGTTTGAGCAAGCTCTTGGTATTGGTGATGTACAGGAAAGCCTGGTGTGCTGCAGTTCATGGGTTGCAAAGAGTCGGACACGACTGAGTGACTGAACTGAACTGATAGTGTGTCTCTCTTATAGTTCACAATTTGTAAGATATCTTGGCAGTTTTAGATTTTTCCACTTTTTATGTGGTTAGCACATACAGTGGGGATACTAAAGGTAAAACAAAAATTGTTATAGAAAATCAGAGTTACTGCAGTTATTGGCAAACATGAAGTAAAATAGATGTTTATTCAGAAATAAAGAAGAAAAGTCACATAATAATTTAAAGGCTATTAGTAATTTGGTCCCAAATGACATCACCATAGCCAGATGGCAGACCCTAATGAAAAAGACTTTTAAAAGCTCTCTATGAGGCATTTACAGGTCACACAGCATCCCAGAACTAAGGCAGTCAAGGTTTTAATATTAAAGGACAGTGCAATTCAGTGTTAAGACAAAGTAAGAACTAATGAGGTTAATGGAGTATTTTCAGATAAAACCTGCAAAAGCTTTGGTCATGCATCTTTGCATTGCTGCAGGGTCTACAGACACAGAAAAAAACAGCCAGGCTGCAGACTCAGACGCATTCTACAGTTGTGCTCATCAACTCTTGGAGAGAATACAGACTCACTACCTAATGACAGCAATTTCCAGTCAATCTAGCAAAAGACATGACCTGTTCTGGGTTTCCTGGAGGTTATAAGAACATTGACTAATTTACTGAGCCACTATAATAAGATAACCAGATGGAGAAGCTAATGGGCTGAGACAACGACAGTTAAATATTATTTGCCAACATCAGTACAGTGGAAGTGGAGTATATTATAGGCCAGTACTTACCTTTTAATTAAAATAATACTGTTTTCAGCATTATTTTAATATAGCAGTTAGGCAGCAGGGACTCAGACTATTAGTCTTATTATTTTTTTAAGCCTCTTTTGGGATGACTAAGCAAAGTCAGACAACCTGAATGTCATAGTATTTTGATCCAGCTGTTCAAAGTCTATTTTGTTGCTTGTTTGATCCTATTAAGTTAATATTTTAAAGAATATGAAACAGTATAGCAATATTCACAAAGATCAAAAATCTTAGAATTGAAAATAAAATTTTTAAGGATTCATTTAGCACCCATCTCTACATTCTTTGAGAACTTTCCAAGAGTTATTCAATAAATCATTGAAATTTAAAATATCCTCTTAAGTTTCTGTTTTTAAGTACTTCTAATCTGTTTGGAGAAGGCAATGGCACCCCACTCCAGTACTCTTGCCTGGAAAATCCCATGGATGGAGGAGCCTGGTGGGCTGCAGTCCATAGGGTCGCTAAGAGTCAGACACGACTGAGCAACTTCACTTTCACTTTTCACTTTCATGCACTGGAGAAGGAAATGGCAACCCACTCCAGCGTTCTTGCCTGGAGAATTGCAGGGAGGGGAGCCTTGGTGGGCTGCCATCTATGGGGTCGCGCAGAGTCAGACATGACTGAAGTGACTTAGCAGCAGTAGCAGCAGCAATCTGTTTATTGGTGGCTCAGGGGGTAATGAATTCATCTAGAATGCAGTAGATGTGGGTTTGATCCCTGGGTCAGGAAGGTCCCCTGGAGAAGGGAATGGCTACTCAGACCAGTTTTCTTGCTTGGAGAATTCCACAGACAGAGGAGCCTGGAACGCTATGGACCATGGGATTGCAAAGAGTCAGACATGACTGAGAGACTAATACTATTATTTTTCAAGTTGTTTACTAAGCAAGACATGAAGACAATGATTTAAGCAAATCCATTTCAGTGGCCCAACACTCGTCTACAACCAATTCTATGATGAATATTACAGTCTTGAAAAATCATTCTCATCATCTTACACCCAGAGTCTGATCAAATCACACTGACCATATGTATCTCAGATATTCTCATGTACCACAAAGCCTTGAAGGTATCTTTCTATCTCCTTCCCTTTATATAGCTTTTCTTTAATCTTTACCTATGATCTCACTTCAACTTTTAGCTTGAACAAATGTAACACATGCTATTCCAGTTTCCCCTTTGCTGACTTATTCTATCTGCCATTGTTTTTCCTCAGTGTGATTCATTCAGATTTATAAGTCATTCTGTCTCTCTGCCCTTACTTTTACCAGTTTTCTCTCAGTTCAGTTCAGTTGCTCAGTCATGTCTGACTCTTTGGGACCCCATGGACTGCAGCACACCAGGCTTCCCCGTCCATCACCAACTCCCAGAGCCTACTCAAACTCATGTCCATCGCATGGGAGATGCCATCCAACCATCTCATCATCTGTCATCCCCTTCTCCTCCTGCCTTCAATCTTTCCCAACATCAAGGTCTTTTCAAAGGATTCAGTTCTTTGTATCAGGTGGCCAAAGTATTGGAATTTCAGCTTCAGCATCAATCCTGCCAATGAATATTCAGGACTGATTTCCTTTAGGATGGACTGGTAGGATCTCCTCACAGTCCAAGGGACTCTCAAGAGTCTTCTCCAACACCACAGTTCAAAAGCATCAATTTTAAGGCACTCTTCTTTCTTTATAGTCCAACTCTCACATCCATCCATGACTGCTGGAAAAACCATAGCTTTGACTAGACAGACCTTTGTTGGCAAAGTAATGTCTCTGCTTTTTCATATGCTGTCTAGATGTGTCATAGCTTTTCTTCCAAGGACCAAGCATCTTTAATTCATGGCTGCAGTCACCATCTGCAGTGATTCTGGAGCCCAAGAAAATAAGTCTGTCACTGTTTCCCCATCTATTTGCCATAAAGTGATGGGACCATATGTCATGATCTTAGTTTTCTGAATGTTGAGTTTTAAGCCATCTTTTTCACTCTCCTCTTTCACTTTCATCAAGAGGCCCTTTAGCTCTTCTTTGCTTTCTGCCATAAGGGTGAGTCATCTGTATAGCTGAGATTACTGATACATCTCCCGGCAGTCTTGATTCCAGCTTGTGTTTCATCCAGTCTGGTCTTTTGCATGATGTACTCTGCATATAACTTAAATAAGCAAGGTGACAATATATAGCCTTGACATACTCCTTTCCTGATTTGGAATCAGTCTGTTGTTCCATGTCCAGCTCCAACTCTTGCTTCTTGACCTGCATACAGATTTCTCAGGAGGCAGGTCAGGTAGTCTGGTATTCCCATCTCTAAGAATTTTCCATGGTTTGTTGTGATCCACACAGTCAAAGGCTTTGGTGTAGTCAATAAAGCAGAAGTAGATGTTTTTCTGGAACTTGCTTTTTTGATGGTTCAGCGGATGTTGGCAATTTGATCTCTGGTTCCTTTGCTTTTTCTAAATCCAGTTTGAACCTCTGGAAGTTCTCAGTTCACATACTGATGAAGCTATTTTGGAGAAAATTGAGCATTACTTTGGTAGCATGTGAGATAAGTGCAATTGTGCAGTAGTTTGAGCATTCTTTGGCATTTCCTTTCTTTGGGATTTGGATGAAATCTGACCTTTTCCAGTCCTGTGGCCACTGCTGAGTTTTCCAAATTTGCTGACATGTTGAATGCAGCACTTTCACAGCATCATCTTTTTAGGATTTGAAATAGCTCAACTGGAATTTCATCACCTCCACTAGCTTTGTTTGTAGTGATGCTTCCTAAGGTCCACTTGACTTTGCAATCCAGAGTGTCTGGCTCTAGGTGAGTGATCACACCAGTTTGGTTACCTGGGTCATGAAGATCTTTTTTGTACAGTTCTTCTGTGTATTCTTGCCACCTCTTCTTAATATCTTCTGCACCTGTTAGGACCCTACAGTTTCTGTCCTTATTGTGGCCATCTTTGCATGAAATGTTCCTTTGGTATCTCTAATTTTCTTGAAGAGACCTCTAGTCTTTCCCATTCTATAGTTTTCCCCTGTTTTTTGCATTGATCACTGAGGAAGGCTTTCTTGTCTCTCCTTGCTATTCTTTGGAACTCTGCATTCAAATGGGTATATCTTTCCTTTTCTCATTTACTATAGCTTCTCTTCTTTTCACAGCTATTTGTAAGGCTGCCTCAGACAACCATTTTGCCTTTTTGCATTTCTTTTTCTTGGGGAGGGTCTTGATCATTGCTTGCTGTACAATGTCATAAACCTTCGTCCCTTTCTCTACTCATCAATTATCCTGTCATTTCTTGTCCTATTTTGTCTCTTCTTTTTCCCTTTTAGTCTTTTGAATTTACTGTTTGATCACTCTTGTTTCAGTACTTTTGCATGTTTTGAGTCATAGGATTGGTTTTAATTTTAATTTTCTGGTTTAAACTTCAAAAGACAAGCACACACTGGAAAAAACAGTGATGATAAATAGACACACATGACTAAAAAATCTTTATTCCTCTTTCTTTCTTTTTTTTTCTTCCCAGAGGTAGCTAGAATGTGGTAGAGCCAGTTTGAATTAACCTAACTTTAGCCAACTGAGGCTTCCCCAGCAGCTCATCTGTAAAGAATCTGTCTGCAGTGGAGGAACCACAGGAAACATGGGTTTGATCCCTGGGTAAGGAAGACCCCTTAGAGGAGGGTGTGACAATCCATTCCAGCATTCTTGCCTGGAGAATCCTCATGGACAGAGGAGCCTGGCAGGCTGTAGTCCATTGGGTCACAAAGAATCAGTCAGATATGACTGAAGCAACTGAGCACACATGCATGCAACTTTAGCCAACTGAATAGTATTTGTTAGAGTAAAAAATTATAATTAAAGAAAAATCATACTTTTAAAGACTTAATGTAAGTAGACTCTTTTTTCTCTGTGCATTCATCCAGCATGGGAGTTTCCAGCTTGTGTTTCATCCATTCCAGCAGTTTGCATGCTGTATTGTGTGTGTAAGTTAAATAAGCAGGGTGACAATATACAGCCTTGACATATACCTTTCAAAAGTTTGAACCAGTCTATTGTTGCACATATGGTTCTAACTGTTGCTTCTTGACCTGCATACAGGTTTCTTAGAAGAAAGGTAAGATGTTTGGGTATTCCCATTTCTTCCACAGTTTTCCACAGTTTGTTGTGATGCCCATCGTAATCAATGAAGCAGAAGTAGATGTTTTCTTTTTGGAATTCCTTGCTTTTTCTATGATCCATTGGAGGTTGGCAACTTGATCTCTGATTCTTTTGTCTTTTCTAAATCCAGCTTGTACATGTGAAAGTTCTCAGTTCACATACTGTTGAAGCC
The DNA here is from genome assembly GCF_002263795.3 of Bos taurus. NCBI lineage: Eukaryota > Metazoa > Chordata > Mammalia > Artiodactyla > Bovidae > Bos > Bos taurus. The sequence goes on along the minus strand of NC_037338.1, from coordinate 59,535,618 downwards.
TAGCTTGAAGGCTTTTGAGCATTACTTAGCTAGCATGTGAAGTGCAATTGTGCGGTAGTTTGAACATTCTTTGGCATTGCCCATCTTTGGGATGAGAATGAAAACTGACCTTTTCTGGTTGGCCATTGCTGAGTTGTCGAAATTTGCTGGCATATTGAGTCTAGCACTTTAACAGCATCATCTTTTAGGATTTGAAATAGCTCAACTGGAATTCCATCATCTCCACTAGCTTTGTTCATAGCAATGCTTTCTAAGGCCTACTTGACTTCGCACTGCAGGATGTTTTGTTCTAGGTTAGTGATCACACCATCGTGGTTATCTGGGTCATGAAGATTGTTTTTGTAGAGTTCTTCTGTGTATTCTTGCCACCTCCTTTTAATATCTTCTTTTGTTAGGTCCATACCGTTTCTGTCCTTTTTTGTGCCCATCTTTGCATGAAATGTTCCTTTGGTATCTCTAATTTTCTTGAGGAGATCTTTAGTCTTTCTCATTCTATTGTTTTCCTTTATTTCTTTGCATTGTTCACTTAAGAAGACTTTCTTATCACTCCTTGCTGTTCTTTGGAACTCTGCATTTAGATGGATATATCTTTCCTTTTCTTCTTTGCCTTTCTGTTCTCTTGTTTTCTCAGCTATTTATGAGGCCTCCTCAGACAGCCATTTTGCACTTTTGTATTTCTTTTTTGGGGATTGTGCTTCACTTCAGTCATGTGCAACGCTTTAGGACCCTATTTACTATTGTAAATCAATTGTAGTTATAAAAAAAGAGTTTATGTGCAGTCTTGCCATAATTGGTATACTCAGGTATTTCAATTTTAACCATTGTAGTGTTTGGTGGTAACTTACTATTGCTTTTTCATCTTTTTGATACATATGATATGAAGCATTTTTTCATTTGCTTATCTGCAATCAGTATATATTCTTTGATGGAATGTCTGTAGAGTTATTTTTCCCTATTTTTAGTCCTTATTACTTTCTTATCATTGAGTTTTAAAGAGTTCTTTGTAATTTTTGATATACATTATTTATGAGTTATTGTGCAAACATTTTCTCCTGGTATATCTTTTGCCTTTTCATCCTCTAAAACACATCTTCTGCATATCAGAAATTTTTAATTTTAATGAAGATAATTTTTTTCATTAATCATGTTTGGTGTTTTATCTAAAACTCATCACCAAATCCTAATTCATTTTTTCATCTATAACTTGCTCTAGGAGATTTATAATTTGCATGCTACTTTCAGTCCTAGATCTATTTTTAGTTAATTATCATAAAAAGTGTCAGATGAGCTTCTGTTTGGTTTTGTTAGGTTTTTGTTTTTGTTTTTTGCATGTAAAGGTTGGATTTTTCCAGCACCATTTGTTTGTCAAAGATCAACTGATTGTGTTTTTGTGGGTCTATCTGTGCACTATTTTGTTCTATTATTCTGGTCTCTATGTCTATTATTTGTCAATATGACCCTGTCTTAACAATTGTGGCTTTGTAGTATGTCTTGAAACTGGGTAGCATATATTCTACAACTTTGTTCTTCTTCAGTATTATGTTGGATATTCTAAGTTTTCTGTATTTCTGAATAAAATTTAGTATCAAGTTTGTCAGTATCTACAAAACGGTTTACTTAGATTTTGATGGGATTTCATTAAATCTATACATCAGCGTGGGTAGAGTTGAAATCTTAACACAATCTTTCCTTTAATTTAGATCCCTATTAATTTATTTCAATAGTGTTTAATAGTTTTCCATATATATATCCTGTGCATATTATACTAAATTTATATCTAACTACATCATTTGTATGCTAATGAAATGTTATTGTTTTTAATTCCAAATTTTATTTGTTTATTGCTGGCACATAAGAAAGTAGTTTTGTACATTGACATACAAATCCTTGCTGTATTTGCTTATTAGTTCTGGAATATTTTGTCAATTCTTTGAGATCCTGTACATAGCAACCATATTATCTGAGAATAAAAACAATCATAGTCCCTCCTTCTAATCTGTACATTTTGATTTTCTTTTCTTGTTTTGTTGCATTACCTAGGTCTTCTAGTACCATTTTAATAGGAATAGTGGGAAAGTACACTTTGACTTGTTCATTTTTCAGCTAGTGGATTTTAGATAGTGTATTGTAAAATTTACATGCTAAACAAACACTAAAATTCAGTTGAAGAAAAGTACAAATCTGTAGTTTAGAAGAGGCAAAACTAAAAATAAAATCTTAGAAAGGTTAAATATAGAATAATGACTTTTAGAGAGCAAATGTTAGGTAATTAGGAGATATTTCAAACCAGAAAAAGACATAATTCACATCTTGCAGAGAATAACTGATCCTTCTACTGCCTCTTCTGGAATCCCATGTTTACTCTGAAAGGAGAAGAAAAAAATTTAACTAAAATGATGGAAAACTTCTTCCAACACTCAAAATCATCTGTTTGAACCTTTTGTGTGACCTGGTTCTATGAGAAAAATTTTAGAAAATTTGATAAGAACTTCTCCTGGAATAAATGAATCCCAGTGAAATAATAGATACTATTAAAATATTTTATCATAAAAAATACGATAAAACAGAAAGGCTTCCTTGGCGATCAATACAAAGAAATAGAGAAAAACAATAGAATGGGAAAGACTAGAGATCTCTTCAAGAAAATTATAGATACCAAGGGAATATTTCATGCAAAGATGGCCACAATAAGGACAGAAACTGTAGGGACCTAACAGAAGCAGAAGATACTAAGAAGAGGTGGCAAGAATATGCAGAAGAACTATACAAAAAAGATCTTCATGACCAAGATAACCACGATGGTGTGATCACTCTCCTAGAGCCAAACATCCTGGAATGCAAAGTCAAGTGGGCCTTAGGAAGCATCACTATGAACAAAGCTAGTGGAGGTGATGGAGTGCCACTTGTGCTATTTTATATCCTAAAAGATGATGCTGTGAAAGTGCTGCACTCAGTATGCCAGCAAATATGGATAACTCAGCAGTGGCCACAAAACTGGAAAAGTCAGTTTTCATTGCAGTTCTAAGGACGGGTAATGCCAAAGAATGTTCAGACTACTGCACAATTGCCCTCATCTCACATGCTAGCAAAGTAATGCTCAAAATTCTCCAAAATAGGCTTCAACAACATGTGAACTGAGAACTTCCAGATGTTCAAGTTGAATTTAGAAAAGGCAGAGGAAACCAGAGATCAAATTGCCAATATCCGCTGGATCATCAAAAAAGTAAGAGTTCCAGAAAAACATCTACTTCTGCTTTCTTGACTACGCCAAAGCCTTTGACTGTGTGGAGCACAACAAACTGTGGAAAATTCTTCAAGCAATAGGAATATCAGATCACCTGTCCTGCCTCCGAAGAAATCTGTATGCAGGTCAAGAAGCAACAGTTAGAACTGGACATGGAGCAACAGACTGGTTCCAAATCGGGAAAGGAATGTGTCAAGGCTGTATATTGTCACCCTGCTTATTTAACTTATATGCAGGGTACAACATGTAAAATGCCAGGCTGGAAATAAAGATTGGAAGGGTGGAAATAAAGATTTCAGGGAGAAATATCAGTAACCTCAGATATACAGATGACACCACACTTATAGCAGAAAGCGAAGAGGAACTAAAGAGCCTCTTGAGGAAAATGAAAGAGGAGTGTGAAAAAATTGGATTAAAACTCAATATTCAAAAAATGAAGATTATAACATTCATTCCCATCACTTCATGGCAAACAGATGGGGAAACAATGGAAACAGTGACACACTTTATTTTCTTGGGCTCCAGAATCACTGGAGAGGGTGACTGCAGCCATGATATTAAAAGACTTTTGTTCCTTGGAAGAAAAGCTATGACAATTCTAGACAGCATATGAAAAAGCAGAGGCATTACTTTGCTGACAAATGTGGGTATAGTCAAACCTATGGTTTTTCCAGTAGTCATGTATGGATGTGAGAGTTGGACCATAAAGGATGCTGAGCAATGAGGAATTCATGCTTTTGAACTGTGGTGTTGGAGAAGACTCTCGAGAGTCCCTTGGACTGCAAGGAGATCCAACCAGTCCATCCTAAAGGAAATCAGTCCTGAATATTCATTGGAAGGACTGATGCTAAAGTTGAAACTCCAGTACTTTGGCCATCTGATGAGAGAACTGACTCATTGGAAAAGACTCTGATTCTGGGAAAGATTGATGGCAGGAGGAAAAGCGGATGATGGAGGATGAGATGGTTGGATGGCATTATCGACTCAATGGACATGGGTTTGAGCAGGCTCTGAGAGCTGGTGATGGACAGGGAAGCCTGGCATGCTTCATGCAGTCCATGAGTTTGCAAAGAGTTGGATATGACTGAGTGACTGAACTGAACTGATCATAAAAAATAAAAGTGAGCCAAGTATACAATTAAATTTCCACTAATTCTGTTTTGTCACTTCTCTTGTACTGCTGCTGTTGCTAAGTCGATTCAGTCGTGTCCGACTCTGTGTGACCCCACAGACGGCAGCCCACCAGGCTTCCCCGTCCCTGGGATTCTCCAGGCAAGAACACTGGAGTGGGTTGCCATTTCCTTCTCCAATGCATGAAAGTGAAAAGTGAAAGTGAAGTCGCTCAGTTGTTCCCGACTCTTAGCGACCCCATGGACTGCAGCCTACCAGGCTCCTCCATCCATGGATTTTCCAGGCAAGAGTACTGGAGTGGCGTGCCATTGCCTTCTCAGTCTCTTTTACTAGGAAAGCCTTAAAAATAAAAATTTGTTATATTTAGGTTAAAACGCTTATATGGTAAAGTTATCCCTTCTTCTCCAGTTTTCATTTCTTGCTGAAAGTAAGAATGTAAGAGTTTTAAAAAAAATATTAATTAAGTGACATTTTGTCTAAATAACTATGTTAAGCATTTTATGATTAATGCTAAATTTAAGAGCTTCTTAGTAACTAATTTTTTCAAAAGTTTTAGGTACTAATATTACAATGGGTAAACCAGATATAATCTATGTTTTTAATTTAATTTTAGTTTTTTTCTTGTATTGAGAAGATTCTGCATTGTTTCTTGTTTTCAAGAACTGTTTAAAACAATATTAACAATGATATTGAAAAATATTAAGTAAATCAAAATAATCGCAATGAAAGCAAGTATATCTCTGTCTATAAAGTGTTTATACATTTGAAGAACAAAAGGAAGAAAGAAGGTTTATGAGGTTGGAGTGAAACTATATTTTATTATAGACAGCCAAGATTTGAATGTGACCAGACCAATTTAAAATGGTATATAACCCAAACTTCTACTGCTCACTCCTCTGACTTCCCATTAAATTACCCATGGAGACGGGAGAAGGGACCACAACATCAGCAAGAACTGAGACTAGCAGGCATCCCAATTTCAACTTCTGAGAAGAAAATAGAAGAAATCATAAAACCGATTAATTTATGTTACAATTATACTCATCAAATTAGCATGTACTTACTCTTTTCATGAAACAAGGTAGCAGGCATTTGTCATATTCTCTATTATCTGATGTCAGTATTGGAGACACAGGGTTTCTGTCATCCAAAGAAAGAGGCAGCTATCTCTCTGTTACTGTTGTTTTTGCTGTTGCTATCATTCTTTCCCCCAGATGCTTTGTGATTCAGGTTTAAGAATATTATTTCTACATGAGGGTCTTAATCTTGATTTTTATTTTTTTTCTTTATAACCTTTATTTATTTATTTTTAATTTAATTTTATTTTTTAACTTTACAATATTGTATTGGTTTTGCCATTTATCAACATGAATCTGTCACAGGTATACAGGTGTTTTCCATCCTGAACCCTCCTCCCTCCTCCCTCCCCATACCATCCCTCTGGGTCGTCCCAGTGCACCAGCCCCAAGCATCCAGTTTCATGGAGAGGGTGAGATGATTTGGGAGAATGGCATTAATCTTGCTTTAAAAAAAAAAAACTACCAATAGAGCAGTAAGGACACCAAATTTCCAAAAGCACTGGGCAGGATATGACTACAGTAGAGTTGGAAACAGGGCTGTGGGAAGACTATCTGGATAGTATAAATTGTCTGCTTTAGCAACAAATCCTAGTATTACAATTGTCAATATTTCAAATTTTTAGGGTATTAGTGTATAGAAGGAACATTTGATATGTGTTCTATATGTATATATATAATGAATATATATATATATATATAATGAGCTGAAAATGTGTTAGAAACCAGAAATTGAACACAAAATGGTGGATGGCTTATTATAAATCTAGCGAGACAAAGAACCAAAAACTGACCTTATCTGTAGAATTCAGAAGAAAAGTTAATGAAAGCAATGTCTTCAAAAGAATTTAAGAAGAATAGTGTGCTTCAGATTTGAAAAATGACTATTTTTTCTTAAAACATGGCAAAGATAATCCAAAAGCTTATTTTGAAGAATAAATACCTTAGGCCAGTGATTCTCAAAGTGTGATCCCCAGACCAGCATTATTAGTATCACTAGGAACTTCTTTGAAATGTGAATTGTCAGGCTCCATACCAGACTTCCTGAATCAGAAAATCTGAGGTTGAAGTCCAACATTCACTGTTTTAATAAGCTCTTCAGGGTATTCTGATACATGTTCAATTTGTTTTAATATATATGCAATTTGATTTAGATTATCTAATACATTAGGGGTAAAGAAACACAATGTCAGATCATCAAATATCCACATATCTACACATGTGCATGTGTGTGGTCTGTCATACAAATTAAGTAGCGTGGAAATAGTACTAGAATAGAAAGATATAGAAAGAGAAATATGTCCAAGTAATGATTCAAGACTATTGACAAAATGAAGTTGAATCTATTACCTAAACCATATACAAAAATTAATTCAAAATGTAGCAAAACCTAAACATAAGAACCAACATGGTAAAACTATTACAAGAAACCATAGAGGAAAATCTTCATGATATAGAAATTGACAATGATTTGTTGGCTATGACATCAAAAGCACAGTGTGATGGTTAATTTTGTTCCACTTAACTTACTTATATAATGCCCATATAACTGGTAGAACATTATTTCTGGGTGTGCCTAAGAGGGTGCTTCTGCAAGAGACTAGCATTTGATTCAGTAGACAGATTGAAGAGATTTACCCTCACAAACGTGTGTGGGAAACATTCAAATTATTGCTCCCAAATGGAGCAAAGAGGTAAGGGAAGGGCAAATTTCCTCTCTCTCCTTGAGCTGGGACATCTCTGCTTTCTGAGAGGTTCTGCTTTCTGCTCTCTGAGATCAGAGCTCCTGGTTCTTGGGCCTTTGGATTATAGGACGTCCACCAGTGGCCCTTTTCTCAGGTCTTTGTGCTAAAACTGAATCATATCATTAGTTCTCCTGGTTCTCCAGCTCATAGACAGCAAACTGTGGGACTTCTTGACCTCTGTAACTATGTGAGCCAGTTTTTATTTTATGTTTATATCTAGCCAGCTAGTTCATTTGAGTTTTTCTGATAGCAGTTGAAAACTTTGGAAACGTGACATGATTATGTCAAGTAGTGTTCAAGGAATTGGGGGAGAAGGGATGTACAAGGAGGTCCAGAAAGGACCGCAGGAGGCCCGCCAGCCCTGGCCAGGCTGGCCAGGTGAAAAAAAAAAAAAGCAATAAACTGTTACAGAAAAACTGGAATGACCATTTTGGCCAACCCAATATATCTCCTGTTGATTGTGTTTCTCTGTAGAATTGTAATGCAGAAAAAACAACAGAATTGATAAATCAGACAAACTGAAAGTTTAAAACTGCATCAAGACATAACCAACAGTGTAGGGTGAAAGATAGTCTATAGGATACGATAACATTTTTCAAATCATATATCTAATAAGGGACTATTATCCAGAGTATATAAATATCTCCTATCACCTAACAACAACAAAATCTGATTAAAAAGTTGCTAAAAAACTATAATAGGTATTTCTATAAAGAAGATTTACAAGTGGCCAATCATCATATGAAAAATGCTCAACTTCATGAATCACTATAGAAAGGTAAATCAAAACCAAAGTGAAATACCACCTCATTCCTATTAGGATGGCTATTTTAGTAAGAAAAAAAAAAAAAAAAAAAGCCAGTGTTGCTGAGGGTGTGGAGAAATTGAAACACTTGTACAGAGTTGGTGCAAATGTAAAATGATAAAGCTGCTATAGAAAACATCATGGTGGGTACCCATAAAGATTTAAAAATAAAATTACACTATAATTCAGCAATTTCACTTCTGGGTATATATCCCAAGGAATTGAAAGTAGAATCTCAAAGATATATTTGTACAGTCGTGTTTATAGAAGCATTTCTCAACAGCTAAAAAGTGAAAACAACATGTGTCCATTGATAGAGGAGGGAATAATCAAAACATGGTGTGCACATATAATAAAATATCATTCAACCTTAAAAAGGAAGAAAATACTGACATAAGTGACAATGTGGATGCACCTTTAAGATATTATATACAGTAAGCTAGTCACAAAAAGAAACAAACACTATAATTCTGCTTACATGAAGTAGTTGGAGTAGTCAAAATTATACAAACAGAAGCAGAATGGTGATGTCCAGGGTCTGGATGAAAGGGAAATGGGGAGTTTTGTTTAGTGAGCATAGTATTTCAAATTGACAAAATGAAAAGGGTTATATAGATGGAGATATGATGGTTGTACAGCATTATGAATGTGTGTAATACCACTGAATTGCACACTTAAAAGTGGTTGAGATTGTAAATTTTGTGTTATGTATATTTTACCATAATTGAAAAATATATACAAAATTAAAATATAATAAAAGTTCCAAATTTGAATCTGTAAAGATTTTTTATCACATGGGTTAAAAATTGGGTCCCTATTTGTGAAATCATAGTTGTACCTTAATTTAATTTAATCCTCACAATAAATTCTAGATATGTCAAAGACTGAAGGTGAGAAAGTGAAACTAAAAATACTAAAAACTAAGAATAGTTTATGGACATTTGTATAAGCTTTGAGTGAAGTAGGTTATTTAAAATCACAATAGAAGAAACTACAAAGGAAAAAAAATATATCTGAGAGGACAAATAAAATTAAAAAAATATTAGGAAAAGAGAAATGCCCTCCCCATGGAGGTCTGGGTTGCTTAGTGTATATTCTCCTCCAAGATGCTGAGAAGGCAAGCTGTTGATCTGCAGTGACTCTCCGAAAGGATCAGGGTCCTTGATTCCATGAAATACCTTTTCTGAGTTTCTTGAATCTGATAATCTCAACCTTTTCCTTTTGTTCCCCCAGACCTATGGGTGGAAGCTACTTCTGCAGTTAAAAGCTCATCTAAGCCACTATTTCTTTTTTCTTTCTAAAAATTTCTTCAAAATCTGCTTTGTAATCCTTATATTATATCTGATAAGTTTATTTTTGTTATAATATCTGATAAATTTAATTTTCTTCATGAACACACATCATAAACATTTTTTTTTTTGGTACTTTACTAGCACTTATTTCAGAGAAGGCAATGGCACCCCACTCCAGTACTCTTGCTTGGAAAATCCCACGGACAGAGGAGCCTGGTAGGCTGCAGTCCATGGGGTTGCTAAGAGTCGGACACGACTGAGCGACTTCACTTTCACTTTTCACTTTCATGCATTGGAGAAGGAAATGGCAACCCACTCCAGTGTTCTTGCCTGGAGAATCCCAGGGACGGGGGAGCCTGCTGGGCTGCCATCTAGGGGGTCGCACAGACTCGGACACGACTGAAGCAACTTAGCAGCAGCAGCAGCACTTATATATTATAAATTAAATAAGAAAGATTCTGTTAATTAAATCTCAAAACTGTATGAAGGGAAGAGATAAGGATTTGTTATGCAAGAAAAATTTCTTTGTAGTTGCCACCTCTCATGTACTAAGGGCTGGAACAAATCATATTACATAAGTTAAGAAGTTACTATTGTTCAGAAATATAAATCTAGAGTCAACAAAAAGAAGGCAATCACTCCACAAAGATTTCCTTTTCCAGAGACAGAAGCTTGCCAGAATCAGGACTTTGTGTGGGACATGGAGTATAGATTTGTAATCCATATCCCTCTCTCTCTTTTTTTTAGGACAAATATGAAAACAACTAAGTCATGCAGGTGGGTGGGGTAGGGGAGATGCAGATTATTGAGATGTCTACAGACACATCTAGAAGTCTTCTCTATAGGAGTTGTCTGAGAAAGCCAGCTTCCCATTGGCAATTTTAGGATCTTTGTGAACTATAGATCCTTGTCAGGGGATGAAAGATGTGATCATTAACTGGGTTCAGATATAGTGCCTCCAGACTTCCCAGATTGTGCTCATGGTAAAGAACCCACTTGCCAATGCAGGAGACCTAAGAGACTTGGGTTCCTTCCCTAGGTCAGGAAGATCCCCCGGAGGAGGGCATAGCAATCCACTCTAATATTCATGCCTGGAGAATCCCATGGACAGAGGAGCCTGGCAGGGTACAGTCCATAGCGTTGCAAAGAGTCAGACATGACCAAAGTGACTTAGCATGCACTCATGCATAGTCCCTCCACAGGGAAAGTAGGAAGAGTTTACTCCAAGCCTTCCTGTTGACCAGGCAACCCAGAATGAATATATTTGTTGCTCTACATGCCTGACACTTCTACACTTCGTATATATATATCACCTGTTAAGATACTATATAATTTGCAACTTATTTGTCTATTGTCTTCTGTCTCTTTGCATTAGTACATGAGGACATGGTTTTTGGTTTGTTCATTGATATTTCATCATTTTAAAGTGTCATCTTCTTTTGTTCTATGAAACAACAGAACATTTCTCAATCAGATTATGATGTGTGACAAAAAGTGGATTTTATACAACAACCAGTGATAACCAGCTTAGTGGTTGAACTGAGAAGAAGCTCCAAAGCACTTCCCAAAGCCAAACTTGCACCAAAAATAGGTCATGGTCACTGTTTGGTGGTCTGCTATCCATTTAATCTACTACCCACTGAAGTAGGTTTATTTCTAGGTATTTTATTCTTTTTGTTGGAATGGTGAATAGGATTCCTTCTTTAATTTCTCTTTCTTATTTTTCATTGTTACTGTATAAAAATACAAGAGATTTCTGTGTATTAATTTTTTATCCTGTGACTTCATTGACTACATTCATTGACTAGCTCTAGTAATTTTCTGGTAGCATCTTTATGGTCTTCTATGTAAAGAATCATATCATCTGAAAACAGTGAGAGTTTTACTTCTTTTCCAATATGGATTCCTTTTATTTCTTTTTCTTCTCTGATTGCTGTAGCTAGGACTTCAAAAACTGTGTTGAAAAATAGTGGTGAGAGTGGGCATGCTTGTCTTGCTCCTGATCTTAGAGGAAAGACATGTCAGCTCTTCAGGTTTTCACCATAAGAGCTGACAAAAGATTAATCTCATAATACACAAGCAGCTCATTCAGGTGAATATCAGAAAAACAAACAACGCAATCAAAAAGTGGGCAGAAAACCCAAAAAGATATTTCTCCAAAGAAGACATACAGATAGCTAATAAGTTCATGAAAAGATTCGTGTTGAGGTTTGACAGAAAACAGCAAAATTCTGTAAAGCGATTATCCTTCAATAAAAAATAAATTAATTTAAAAAAAGGATGCTTAACATAATTCATTATTAGAGAAATCAGATCAAGCCTACGATGAGATATCACCTCACACTGGTCAGAATGACTATGATCAAAAAATCTAAAAACAATAAATGTTGGAGAAGAAGTGGAGAAAAGGGAACATTACTGCACTGTTGGTGGAGATACAAATTGCTACAGCCACTACAGAGAACAGCATGGAGATTCGTTGAAGAACTAGAAATAAAACTACCATCAGTTCAGTTCAGTCACACAGTCATGTCCGAATCTTTGCGATCCCATAAATCGCAGCACACCAGGCCTCCCTGTCCATCACCAACTCCCGGAGTTCACTCAGACTCACGTCCATCGAGTCTGTGATGCCATCTAGCCATCTCATCCTCTGTCGTCCCCTTCTCCTCCTGCCCCCAATCCCTCTCAGAGTCAGAGTCTTTTCCAATGAGTCAACTCTTCGCATCAGGTGGCCAAAGTGCTGGAGTTTCAGCTTTAGCATCATTTCTTCCAAAGAACACCCAGGACTGATCTCCTTTAGGATGGACTGGTTGGATCTCCTTGCAATCCAAGGGACTCTCAAGAGTCCTCAACACCACAGTTCAAAAGCATCAATTCTTCAGCGCTCAGCCTTCTTCACAGTCCAACTCTCACATCCATACATGACCACAGGAAAAACCATAGCCTTGACTAGACGAACCTTTGTTGGCAAAGTAATGTCTCTTACTATCTTACTATCTAGGTTGGTCATAACTTCCCTTCCAAGGAGTAAGCGTCTTTTAATTTCATGGCTGCAATCACCATCTGCAGTGATTTTGGAGCCCAGAAAAATAAAGTCTGACACTGTTTCCACTGTTTCCCCATCTATTTCCCATGAAGTGATGGGACCAGATGCCATGATCTTCGTTTTCTGAATGTTGAGCTTTAAGCAAACTTTTTCACTCTCCACTTTCACTTTCCTCAAGAGGCTTTTTAGTTCCTCTTCACTTTCTGCCATAAGGGTGGTGTCATCTGCATTTCTGAAGTTAATGATATTTCTCCCAGCAATCTTGATTCCATCTTGTGATTCATCTAGCCCAGCATTTCTCATGATGTACTCTGCATTTAAGTTAAAAAAGCAGGGTGACAATATACAGTCTTGACACACTCCTTCTCCTATTTGGAACCAGACTGTTTTTCCATGTCCAGTTCTAACTCTTGCTTCCTGACCTGCATATAGGTTTCTCAAGAGGCAGGTCAGGTGGAATTTTCCACAGTGTATTGTGATCCACACAGTCAAAGGCTTTGGCATAATCAATAAAGCAGAAATCGATGTTTTTCTGGAACTCTCTTGCTTTTTCCATGATCCAGGAGATGCTGGCAATTTGATCTCTGGTTCCTCTGCCTTTTCTAAAACCAGCTGGTACATCTGGAAATTCACGGTTCATGTACTGCTGAAGTCTGGCTTGGAGAATTTTGAGCATTACTTTACTAGTGTGTGAGATGAGTGCAATTGTGTGGTAGTTTGAGCATCTTTGGCATTGCCTTTCTTTGGGATTGAAATGAAAACTGACATTTTCCAGTCCTGTGGCCACTGCTGAGTTTTCCAAATTTGCTGGCATATTGAGTGCAGCACTTTCACAGCATCATCTTGCAGGATTTGAAATAGCTCAGTTGGAATTCCATCACCTCCACTAGCTTTGTTTTTAGTGATGCTTTCTTAGGCCTGTTTGACTTCACATTCCAGGATGTCTGGCTCTAGGTGAGTGATCACACCATCGTGATTATCTGGGTCGTGAAGATCTTTTTTGTATAGTTCTTCTGTGTATGCTTGCCATCTCTTAATATCTTCTGCATCTGTTAGATCCATACCATTTCTGTCCTTTATCAAGCCCATCTTTGCATGAAATGTTCCCTTGGTATCTCTAATTTTCTTGAAGAGATCTTTAGTCTTTCCCATTCTGTTGTTTTCCTCTATTTCTTTGCACTGATCGCTGAGGAAGGCTTTCTTATCTCTTCTTGCTAGTCTTTGGAACTCTGCATCCAGATGCTTATATCTTTCCTTTTCTCCTTTGCTTTTCACTTCTCTTCTTTTCACAGCTATTCTAAGGTCTTCCCATATAGCCATTTTGCTTTTTTGCATTTCTTTTCCATGGGCATCCCTGTCTCCTGCACCATGTATGAACCTCCGTCCATAGTTCATCAGGCACTCTATCTATCAGATCTAGTCCCTTAAATCTATTTCTCACTTCTACTGTATAATCATAAGGGATTTGACTTAGGTCATACCTGAATGGTCTAGTGGTTTTCCCTACTTTCTTCAATTTCAGTCTGAATTTGGCAATAAGGAATTCATGATCTGAGCCACAGTCAGCTGCCGGTCTTGTTTTTGCTGACTACATAGAGCTTCTCTTCTCCATCTTTGGCTGCAAAGAATATAATCAATCTGATTTCGATGTTGACCATCTGGTGATGTCCATATGTAGAGTCTTCTCTTGTGTTGTTGGAAGAGGATGTTTGCTATGACCAGTGCTTTCTCTTGGCAAAACTCTATTAGCCTTTGCCCTACTTCATTCCGTATTCCAAGACCAAATTTGCCTGTTACTCCGGGTGTTTCTTGACTTCCTACTTTTGCATTCCAGTCCCCTATAATGAAAAGGATGTCTTTTTTGGGTGTTACTTCTAAAAGGTCTTGTAGGTCTTCATAGAACCGTTCAACTTCAGCTTATTCAGTGTTATTGGTTGGGCATAGATTTGGATTACTGTGATATTGAATGGTTTGCCTTCGAAATGAACAGAGATTCTGTCGTTTTTGAGATTGCATACAAGTACTGCATTTCGGACTCTTTTGTTGGCCATGATGGCCACTCCATTTCTTCTAAGGGATTCCTGCCCACAATAGTAGATATAATGGTCATCTGAGTTAAATTCACCCATTCCAGTCCATTTTAGTTCGCTGATTCCTAGAATGTCGGCGTTCACTCTTGCCATCTCCTGTTTGACCACTTCCAATTTGCCTTGATTCATGGACCTGACATTCCAGGTTCCTATGCAATATTGCTCTTTACAGCATCGGACCTTGCTTCTATTACCAGTCACATCCACAACTGGGTATTGTTTTTGCTTTGGCTCCATCCCTTCATTCTTTCTGGAATTATTTCTCCACTGATCTCCAGTAGCATATTGGGCACCTCCCGACCTGGGGAGTTCCTCTTTCAGTATTGTATCATTTTGCCTTTTCATACTGTTTATGGGGTTTTCAAAGCAAGAACACTGAAGTGGTTTGCCTTTCCCTTCTCCAGTGGACTGCATTCTGTCAGACCTCTCCACTATGACCCGCCCATCTTGGGTGGCCCCACAAGGCTAGGCTTAGTTTCATTGAGGTAGACAAGGCTGTGGTCCATGTAATTAGATTGACTAGTTTTCTGTGATTATGGTTTCAGTGTGTCTGCCCACTGATGCCCTCTAGCAACACCTACTGTCTTACTTGGGTTTCTCTTACCTTGGACATGGGGTGTCTCTTCACGGCTGCTCCAGCAAAGCGCAGCTGCTACTCCTAAACATATACATTACCACTTGTAAAATTAGATGCTGCTGCTGCTGCTGCTAAGTCACTTCAGTCGTGTCCGACTCTGTGTGACCCCATAGACTGCAGCCCACCAGGCTCCCCCATCCCTGGGATTCTCCAGGCAAGAACACTGGAGTGGGTTGCCTTTTCCTTTTCCACTGCATGAAAGTGAAAAGTGAAAGTGAAGTTGCTCAGTCGTGTCCGACTCTTAGCGATCCCATGGACTGCAGCCCACCAGGCTCCTCCATCCATGGGATATGCCAGGCAAGAGTATTGGAGTGGGATGCCATTGCCCTTTCCGGTAAAATTAGATGGCCAGTGGAAATTTACTGTATGCTCCCACTGTATGACTCTGGGAGCTAAAATCTGCTGCTCCATGATAATCTAGTTGGATGGGAGAGGGTGAGAGGTGGGAGAGAGATTCAGGAGGGAGGGGACATATGTATACCTATGGCTGATTTGTGTTGATATGGGGCAGAAACCAACATAATGTAAAGCAATTATCCTCCAAATAAAAATGAATAAATAAATTAAAAAAAATCTGAAGTGAAGAAAGTTTCTGCATATTTGCTCATTATGTTGAATTCTTGATTAATTTTAGAAAGCACTGTCAGAGGTGAATCACTTTCTTTTCTGTTGCTCAGGGTTTGGCTGTAAGCTAGATTTCAGTGAATGCTTTTGAATATAATATTGATCTATAGATATTTCATTTGTGTAATGAAAAACATATCCTCACACTAGAGGAGCTAATACTTGTAAACATATCAGCACAGTGCTCAATCATTAGGCTGCCTTTGGCAATTTAGGCAAAATTTGAAGTTGAATGTCACAGTGTTTCCCATTTTAATTTTTTTATTGAATCTTGATACACTTGTTTTAAAAATCAAATTAAATTTATTATTTGACTACTACTATATCATCATAGTTATGGTTTATATGAAACCTATTGAAACAATTTCTACATTTGTCTTATCTTTTAATTGACTGTAATATTTGAACTTAGGAAATGTCAAGGTTGTCCCTTACCTAGCTATAGAAAAAGAATGACAAATTATGACAGCAGGAGTTGTGTACTGTATGCTCTTCTATTCAGTCATGAGTAGCATGTCAGTTCTTGTCCTACTTATCATGAGAGCCACTGAATGTATATGACAGGACATATATTTGACTGCTGGAATGATGGACATCTTTGAATGTGTAGATCTGGCTGATGAGGGAAGATTATGAATGTGTAGCATCAAGGGCAGGTTTCCAGCAGTGAAAACTGAATTTCTACCTGACGCTGCACCAAGGTTCTGGGACATTTGCTCTATTATGATAGCTGACAGTTTGCATGCGTTTTAACTCTGGCAATCAGTCAACCTGCTCTTGATGGGCAATTGCCAGCAGGAACCTAATTTTTTCACATCAATTGTCACACATGTCTCTGATATTCTTATTCACCATTAACTAGATTGATGATGTTGTTTCATACAAGAAGGCAGGAAAGATTTCATTTTCTTCCTAGAAAGACACAATAATTCAGCTAAATTATATAATTAAAAAGCTAACAAGTCTTTGGAATAGACACTTAAGATGAAAATAAATGATGATATCTAATGTCACATTCTTGCACCAATCAGTATAAAATTGCTAAATTTTATTGATGTGTTGCTATTTTAGTTGTGGAACAAAGATCCATAAATGCATTTTGAAAGTAAAATCTTTCAATAATCATTTAATGCAGATGTATTTCCTTTCTTTAAATTTTAAATTCATTTGAAGTTAAAGATGGAACTTCCCAGGTGGTTCAGTGGTAAAGTATCTGCCTGTCAGGGCAGGAGACACAGGAGATGCAGTTTCAATCCCTGGGTCAGGAAGATCCCCTGGATTAAGAAATGGCAACCCACTCCAGTATTCTTGCCTGTAAAATTCCATGGACAGAGGAGCCTGGTGGGCTACTGTCCATGGGGGTCACAAAGAGTCTGAAATGACTGAGCACACACACACAAAGCTAAAGCAGATTACTTATTTCTCTGATTAAATTATTATTAAAATATAATTACATCTATTAAAAAACATATGAAAGTCTGGAAACAAGATGAGAATTGATATAATGAAGAAAATATAAATAATTTTATCGCAAGACAATTTTTGATAGATATTTCCAGGTATAAACATGGACATGCATATAAGTTATTATTATACATGGTCATGCTAATGATATCATGCTATTTTCTTGGGCTTCAAAATCACTGGAGATGGTGACTATAGCCATGAAATTAAAAAAAATTTGCTCTTTGGAAGAAAAGCTATGATCAACCTAGACAGCATATGAAAAAGCAGAGATATTACTTTGCAAACAAAGGTCCATATAGTCAAAGCTATGGTTTTTCCAGTAGTCATGTATGGATGTGAAAGTTGGACCATACGAGACAGCAAAAGAGACACTGATGTATAGAACAGTCTTTTGGACTCTGTGGGAGAGGGAGAGGGTGGGATGATTTGGGAGAATGGCACTGAAATATGTATAATATCATATATGAAACGAGTCGCCAGTCCAGGTTCGATGCACAATACTGGATGCTTGGGCCTGGTGCACTGGGATGACCCAGAGGGAGGGTATGGGGAGGAAGGAGGGAGGAGGGTTCAGGATGGGGAAGGCATGTATACCTGTGGCAGATTCATTTCGATATATGGCAAAACCAATACAATATTGTAAAGTTAAAAAATAAAATAAAATAAAAAAAAACAAAAGATAAGTGAAAAAAAAAAAGAAGGCTGAGCACTGAAAGATTGATGCTTTTGAACTGTGGTGTTGGAGAAGACTCTTGAGAGTCCCTTGGACTGCAAGGAGATCAAACCAGTCAACCATAAAGGGGTCAATCCTGAATATTCATTGGAAAGATTGATGATGAAGCTGAAGCTCCAATACTTTGGCCACCTGATGTGAAGAGCTGACTCATTAGAAAAGACTCTGATGCTGGGAAAGAATGAAGACAGAAGGAGAAGAGGATGACAGAGGACAAGATGGTTGGAAGACATCACCACTCAATGGACATGAGTTTGAGCAAACTCTGGGAGATGATGAAGGATAGGGAAACCTGGCATGCCGCAGTCCATGGGGTCATAAAAAGTCAGATATGACTGAATCACTGAACAACAACAACAATCAAGCTAATGGGTATTTCATTTCACCAATTTTCTCACTGTACCTTTA
This sequence comes from Bos taurus, assembly GCF_002263795.3. Classification (NCBI taxonomy): domain Eukaryota; kingdom Metazoa; phylum Chordata; class Mammalia; order Artiodactyla; family Bovidae; genus Bos; species Bos taurus. Next base: position 59,517,317 of record NC_037338.1, on the reverse strand, counting down.
AGATTTTGTAATTTTAAACTTTTATAAATTAAAATTTAACATGTAACCTTGAGATTACATGTATGAAGAAATCTTTATTACTTACCTGTGATAAATAACAAAAAAAGGAATTTCTGGGAAGAGATATGCAATTTTAGACTTCTTGTATTTGAGGTTTAATTTCTCAGATTTTACTCTTCTAGTAGTAGAGTGTAAGAATTTCCACTTTCTCACACCAAAAGCTGTTTTTGCTTTGACCACTTAATAAATTAAGGAAAAAAAAGGACTATCATTGCTTTTTCTATTAGACTTGCTTCAGTTCAGTTCAGTTGCTCAGTCATGTCCAACTCTTTGCGACCCATGAACCGCAGCATGCCAGGCCTCCCTGTGCATCACCAACTCCTGGAGTCCACGCAAACCCATGTTCATTGAGTTGATGATGCCATCCAACAATTTCATCCTCTGTCGTCCCCTTCTCCTCCTGCCCTCAATCTTTCCCAGAAATGGGGTCTTTTAAAATGAGTCAGCTCTCCGCATCAGGTGGCCAAAGTATTGGAGTTTCAGCTTCAACATCAGTCACTCCAATGAACACCCAGGACTGATCTTTAGGATGGACTGGTTGGATCTCCTTGCAGTCCAAGGGACTCTCAAGAGTCTTCTCCAGCATCACAGTTCAAAAGCATCAATTCCTTGGTGCTCAGCTTTCTATATAGTCCAACTCTCACATCCATACATGACCACCGGAAAAACCATAGCCTTGACTAGATGGACCTTTGTTGGCAAAGTAATGTCTCTGCTTTTTAATATGCTGTCTAGGTTGGTCATAACTTTCCTTACAAGGAGCAAGTGTCTTTAATTTCATGGCTGCAGTTACCATCTGCAGTGATTTTGGAGCCCAGAAAAATAAAGTCAGCCACTGTTTCCACTGTTTCCCCATCTATTTGCCATGAAGTGATGGGACTGGATGCCATGATCTTAGTTTTCTGAACATTGAGCTTTAAGCCAACTTTTTCACTCTCCTTTTTCACTTTCATCAAGAGGCTCTTTAGTTCTTCTTCACTTTCTGCCATAAGGGTGATGTCATCTGCATATCTGAGGTTATTGGTATTTCTCCCAGCAATCTTGATTCCAGCTTGTGCTTCATCCAGCCCAGCGTTTCTCATGATGTACCCTGCATAGAAGTTAAATAAGCAAGGTGACAATATACAGCCTTGACGTACTCTTTTTCCTGTTTGGAACCAGTCTGTTGTTCCATGTCCAGTTCTAACTGTTGCTTTCTGACCTGTATACAGGTTTCTCAAGAAGCAGGTTCATGTGGTCTGGTATTCCCATTTCTTTCAGAATTTTCCACAGTTTATTGTGATCCACACAGTCAAAGGCTTTGGCATAGTCAATAAAGCAAAAATCGATGTTCTTCTGGAACTCTCTTGCTTTTTGATGATCCAGCGGATGTTGGCAATTTGATCTCTGGTTTCTCTGCCTTTTCTAAATCCAGCTTGAACATCTGGAATTTCATGGTTCATGTATTGCTGAAGCCTGGCTTGGAGAATTTTGAGCATTACTTTACTAGCGTGTGAGATGAGTGCAATTGTGCATTAGTTTGAGCATTCTTTGGCATTGCCTTTCTTTGGGATTGGAATGAAAACTGACCTTTTCCAGTCCTGGGCCAATGCTGAGCTTTCCAAATTTGCTGGCATATTGAGTCCAGCACTTTCACAGCATCATCTTTTAGAAGTGCATTTATTTATTTTTTTAAAATTTTATTTTATTTTTAAACTTTACAATATTGTGTTAGTTTTGCCAAATATTGAAATGAATCTGCCACAGGTATACATGTGTTCCCCATCCTGAACCCTCCTCCCTCCTCCCTCCGGATACCATCCCTCGAGACAGCAAAAGAGACACTGATGTATAGAACAGTCTTATGGACAGCATCATCTTTTAGGGTTTGAAATAGCTTAACTGGAATTCCATCACCTCCACTAGCTTTGTTCGTAGTGATGCTTCCTAAGGCCCACCTGACTTCACATTCCAGGATGTCTGGCTCTAGGTGAGTGTGAGTGTTCACACCTTCATGATTAACTGGGTCGTGAAGATCATTTTTGTACAGTTCTGTGTATTCTTGCCACCTCTTCTTAATATCTTCTGCTTCTGTTAGGTCCATACCATTTCTGTCCTTTATTGAGCCCATCTTTGCATGAAATGTTCCCTTGGTATCTCTAATTTTCTTGAAGAGATCTCTAGTCTTTCCCATTCTTTTGTTTTCCTCTATTTGTTTGCATTGATCGTTGAGGAACGCTTTTTTAAAAAAATCTCTCCTTGCTATTCTTTGGAACTCTGCATTCAAATGTGTATATCTTTCCTTTTCCTCTTTGCTTTTCACTTCTCTTCTTTTCACAGCTATTTGTAAGGCCTCCTCAGACAGTCATTTTGCTTTTTTGCATTTCTTTTTCTTGGGGATGGTCTTGATCCCTGTCTCCTGTACAATGTCACGAGCCTCCATCCATAGTTCATCAGGCACTCTATCAGATCTAGTCCCTTAAATCTATTTCTCAGTTGCACTGTATCATCATAAGGGATTTGATTTAGGTCATACCTGAATGGTTTATTGGTTAGATTTTATTAATGATGGGTAAAGCATGATTATTGGGCATTTTTCTTTCTTCTTTGTGTATTTTAATGCAAATGTGTGTATGAAATTGTTGTATTCAAAATCTTGACTGTTTTCTTCATATTTTTCTTTGTAATTTTTTTTAAATTTTATTTTATTTTTAAACTTTACATAATTGTATTAGTTTTGCCAAATATCAAAATGAATCCGCCACAGGTATACATGTGTTCCCCATCCTGAACCCTCCTCCCTCCTCCTCCCCATACCATCCCTCTGGGTCGTCCCAGTGCACTAGCCCCAAGCATCCAGTATCGTGCATCGAACCTGGACTGGCATCTCGTTTCATACATGATATTTTACATGTTTCAATGCCATTCTCCCAAATCTTCCCACCCTCTCCCTCTCCCACAGAGTCCATAAGACTGTTCTATACATCAGTGTCTCTTTTGCTGTCTCGTACACAGGGTTATTGTTACCATCTTTCTAAATTCCATATATATGCGTTAGTATACTGTATTGATGTTTTTCCTTCTGGCTTACTTCACTCTGTATAATAGGCTCCAGTTTCATCCACCTCATTAGAACTGATTCAAATGTATTCTTTTTAATGGCTGAGTAATACTCCATTGTGTATATGTACCACTGCTTTCTTATCCATTCATCTGCTGATGGACATCTAGGTTGCTTCCATGTCCTGGCTATTGTAAACAGTGCTGTGATGAACATTGGGGTACACGTGTCTCTTTCCCTTCTGGTTTCCTCAGTGTGTATGCCCAGCAGTGGGATTGCTGGATCATAAGGCAGTTCTATTTCCAGTTTTTTAAGGAATCTCCACACTGTTCTCCATAGTGGCTGTACTAGTTTGCATTCCCACCAACAGTGTAAGAGGGTTCCCTTTTCTCCACACCCTCTCCAGCATTTATTATTTGTAGACTTTTGGATCGCAGCCATTCTGACTGGTGTGAAATGGTACCTCATAGTGGTTTTGATTTGCATTTCTCTGATAATGAGTGATGTTGAGCATCTTTTCATGTGTTTGTTAGCCCTCTGTATGTCTTCTTTGGAGAAATGTCTATTTAGTTCTTTGGCCCATTTTTTGATTGGGTCATTTATTTTTCTGGAGTTGAGCTGTAGGAGCTGCTTGTATATTTTTGAGATTAGTTGTTTGTCAGTTGCTTCATTTGCTATTATTTTCTCCCATTCTGAAGGCTGTCTTTTCACCTTGCTAATAGTTTCCTTTGATGTGCAGAAGCTTTTAAGGTTAATTAGGTCCCATTTGTTTATTTTTGATTTTATTTCCAATATTCTGGGAAGTGGGTCATAGAGGATCCTGCTGTGATGTATATCAGAGAGTGTTTTGCCTATGTTCTCCTCTAGGAGTTTTATAGTTTCTGGTCTTACATTTAGATCTTTAATCCATTTTGAGTTTATTTTTGTGTATGGTGTTAGAAAGTGTTCTAGTTTCATTCTTTTACAAGTGGTTGACCAGATTTCCCAGCACCACTTGTTAAAGAGATTGTCTTTAATCCATTGTATATTCTTGCCTCCTTTGTCAAAGATAAGGTGTCCATATGTGTGTGGATTTATCTCTGGGCTTTCTATTTTGTTCCATTGATCTATATTTCTGTCTTTGTGCCAGTACCATACTGTCTTGATAACTGTGGCTTTGTAGTAGAGCCTGAAGTCAGGTAGGTTGATTCCTCCAGTTCCATTCTTCTTTCTCAAGATAGCTTTGGCTGTTCGAGGTTTTTTGTATTTCCATACAAATTGTGAAATTATTTGTTCTAGCTCTGTGAAGAATACTGTTGGTAGCTTGATAGGGATTGCATTGAATCTATAAATTGCTTTGAGTAGTATACTCATTTTCACTATATTGATTCTTCCAATCAATGAACACGGTATATTTCTCCATCTATTAGTGTCCTCTTTGATTTCTTTCACCAGTGTTTTATAGTTTTCTATATATAGGTCTTTAGTTTCTTTAGGTAGATATATTCTTAAGTATTTTATTCTTTCCGTTGCAATGGTGAATGGAATTGTTTCCTTAATTTCTCTTTCTGTTTTCTCATTATTAGTGTATAGGAATGCAGGGGATTTCTGTGTGTTGATTTTATATCCTGCAACTTTACTATAGTCATTGATTAGTTCTAGTAATTTTCTGGTGGAGTCTTTAGGGTTTTCTATGTAGAGGATCATGTCATCTGCAAATAGTGAGAGTTTTACTTCTTCTTTTCCAATTTGTATTCCTTTTATTTCTTTTTCTGCTCTGATTTCTGTAGCCAAAACTTCCAAAACTATGTTGAATAGTAATGGTGAAAGTGGGCACCCTTGTCTTGTTCCTGACTTTAGAGGAAATGCTTTCATGTAATTTAAGTTTTTATTTTTAAGATAATTACAGATTCCTGAGAAGTTGCAAACAATTGCAGAGTTCTTACGTAAATTTTACCTTGTTTTTACAATATTTACATTGTACATAAGTACAACACAAAATCAAAACTAGGAAATTGACTTTAGCACCATATGTGTTTACAGTTATATGCCATTTTTATTATTTTGTGTAAGTATCATTACAATCAAGGTACAGAACTATGTTATCACCTCAGTGTTTTATGCTATCTCTTTATAGTCACACATAGACCTCTCTCTCTCTTACATTCCTGACTCATAGACAGCACTAATTTGCTCACCACCTCTATAATTTTACCATATAAATGTTACATAAATAGAATCCCTAACTTATCTTTTTAGAACTCTTTGTATATTAAAGATATTACATAATTGTAATTGTTTATGTTACAAATTCTAAAGGACCAGTTTGCTTTGCATTTTTTGAGATTTTTTTTACAAGGTTTATGTTTTGTTTATTAAAATATCATTTTTACACTTCCTGCCTTTAGTGTTTCCTTAATATTATCCATTTACCTATATTATTCTTGTGGACTTAATGCATATGCATTTCAATTTTTTAAATTATTTAAAAATTTCTATTTCAGTATTGGTTTTATTTTGATGCATGCTTTAAAGAAGAAATTCTAACTTTATTTTGTTCTTCTTGAAGGAAATTTCCCAATATAAGTAGTTAAATTATATGTATATATATCTGAAATATGAAGCAAAATATATATATTTCTCTAACTTGAAAGGTACCATTTCACACCAGTCAGAATGGCTGCGATCCAAAAGTCTACAAATAATAAATGCTGGAGAGGGTGTGGAGAAAAGGGAACCCTCTTACACTGTTGGTGGGAATGCAAACTAGTACAGCCACTATGGAGAACAGTGTGGAGATTCCTTAAAAAACTGGAAATAGAACTGCCTTATGATCCAGCAATCCCACTGCTGGGCATACACACTGAGGAAACCAGAAGGGAAAGAGACACGTGTACCCCAATGTTCATCACAGCACTGTTTACAATAGCCAGGACATGGAAGCAACCTAGATGTCCATCAGCAGATGAATGGATAAGAAAGCAGTGGTACATATACACAATGGAGTATTACTCAGCCATTAAAAAGAATACATTTGAATCAGTTCTAATGAGGTGGATGAAACTGGAGCCTATTATACAGAGTGAAGTAAGCCAGAAGGAAAAACATCAATACAGTATACTAACGCATATATATGGAATTTAGAAAGATGGTAACAATAACCCTGTGTACGAGACAGCAAAAGAGACACTGATGTATAGAACAGTCTTATGGACTCTGTGGGAGAGGGAGAGGGTGGGAAGATTTGGGAGAATGGCATTGAAACATGTAAAATATCATGTATGAAACGAGATGCCAGTCCAGGTTCGATGCACGATACTGGATGCTTGGGGCTGGTGCACTGGGACGACCCAGAGGGATGGTATGGGGAGGGAGGAGGGAGGAGGGTTCAGGATGGGGAACACATGTATACCTGTGGCGGATTCATTTTGATATTTGGCAAAACTAATACAATTATGTAAAGTTTAAAAATAAAATAAAATAAATTTAAAAAAAAAAGAAAAAAAGAAAAAGAAAAAGCCAACTTTATAGAATATTATAAAAGCACACAGTGACATATAAATATGTTGTTGTTGTTCAGTTCCTAAACCATGTCTGACTCTTTGTGATCTCATGGACTGCAGCATGCCAAACTCCTCTTACCTCCACTATTTCCCAGAGTTTGGACAGCTATTTAATAAATAATAAATTCACATCTATTAAATGCATATACATATATCAGTTCAGTTCAGTCACTCAGTCATATCCAACTCTTTGCGACCTCATGGACTGCAGCATGCCAAGCCTCTGTGTCCATCACCAACTCCCAGAGCTTGCTCATACTCATGTCCATGGAGTCAGTGATGCCATCCAACCATCTCATCCTTTGTCATCCCCTTCTCCTCCCACCTTCAATCTTTCCCAGCATCAGGATCTTTTCCAGTGAGTCAGTTCTTTGCATTAGGTGGCCAAAGTATTGGAGTTTCAGTTTCAACATCAGTCCTTCCAATGAATATTCAGGACTGATTTCCTTTAGGATTGACTGGTTGGATCTCCTTGCAGTCCAAGGGACTCTCAAGAGTCTTCTCTAACACCACAGTTCAAAAGCATCATTTCATCAGCGCTCAGCTTTCTTTATAGTCCAACTCTCCTATCCATACATGACTACTGGAAAAACCATAGCTTTGACTAGATGGACGTTTGTTGGCAAAGTAATGTCTCTGTTGCCCAGGTTGGTCACAGCTTTTCTTCCAAGGAGCAAGCATCTTTTAATTTCATGGCTGCAGTCACCATCTGCAGTGATTTTGGAGCCCCCCAAAATAGTCTGTCACTGTTTCCATTGTTTCCCCATCTATATGCCGTGAAGTGATGGCACTGGATGCCATGATCTTAGTTTTTTGAATTTTAAGCCAACTGTTTCACTCACCTTTTTAACTTTCCTCAAGAGACTCTTTACTTCTTCTTTGCTTTCTGCAATTATCTGTGCATTTATTAATTATGATTTTGCAACTCTTTACACAGTAGAAACAATGGGCCTATCTCCTACAAGGAAGAGGAAAGCTGTATATGGAGAGATCCATTTTCCATTCATGATACTAGGTTCTTGTCATTTTAATTATTCATTTTCACTTAATCCAGATGAACTTGACATTCGTTCTATTATTAGCAAGATTAAAATATATTGTGTTCTTTATAAAGAAATGCCTCCATGCATTTCAGATATAAGAGTATATCATGTCATTTGTAAATGTGGAAATAGTTATTTGCAAAGGTACATGCTTTCCTTGATTGAACAGGGATATATGCTATGGATTACACAAATTTCAGTATTATTTTTACTATTCTTGGAGATGTCCCCTTGCTGATATAACACTGATCCTGAATCCTAGGCATGGTTTGACTAGTAAAGGTTAGGTTCGAATAATAACATTCTTTATTTTGCGCTTCTCTTTGATTTGTTTCCTTTGATGGTCTTGTGACACTGTGGAGTAATGATAAAGTATTGTTCAACCAAAATTTCCAAATGTAATTTACATGTAATGATTGCTTATAAAAAACAAGGTTTACAGGTTGGAATACTACATTTTCTCCCTTTTCTCAGTTTCATGGTATGTATCACTTTTGCTCAAGCTACTGACAAAAGTGTGGCATGAAGGCTAAATGCAGATGCTAGGGAAATCCTCCTAGAGGCCTCCTTCCTCTCACACTGTCTTAGTACTGAGATAAATTATTTGAAATATTGTAACTTAGTCTCTCTTTAATTTTCAAAGTACTTGGGTTTCTGGCATTCTGCAAATGATGACTCACCATTTATAGCTTTAGTCTCAGAAGGTCATATATGATATATTGTGAGTAGAGCTACAATAGAATTAAAATTTAAACATATATATATATATAGTTTCTGATTTTAGATATTTCCTTATTGTATTAAACAGCAAGTAAAAGCAAATTCAACATTACTAAGAATGTTTATGAAAAATATAATCATAATGTTTAAATAATTGACCATTTCAGTCTGTAGGTGTCACATTCATAGTTCTGTTTAGCATGGTTAACACCATGCTACTCCTCAACCCGCATACCTTTCAGAGGTTTAATAAATATTATAGTATAAAAGCAAACTACTAATTAGGGTGGTCTTGAAATAAAGCATAACTTATTTTAAGGATCTTTAACATTTTATCCTAAAAAACAAATAGAATCAAAATGATTTCTGACTTTTAGAAGACAGTATAAAACAAAAACCAAAACTTATGTTAGCTACACCTAGAGAAAAAATTCAAATTGTCTCTAGAAGTGTGATATATTTCTTCCCCTGAACTAGGAAAATACTGAGTACGCTGCTTCACTCATTGAATGGCACCTTCTGATGGGGCCACAATTCCAAATTACAAACTCTCTTCCAGGTTTAGGGAGAAGAGGGAATCTAGGGCAACCAGTTTGCATAGCACAGCAGTTGAGTAAACCAGAAATTGTGATGAACGTGACCAGATGGTTCAGGTTTGCTGTTTATCACTGAGGGGTCCTGACAGTAATTTAGTCTTGATTGTGACTGACAGAAACCTTGCATCCTCCTTGGTTATACCAAGCTTTCAACATAGACATGATTAACTTTTGGGCTTAAAGGATCTTAAAAGATCCAGTATCTGGTTAAGTTCTCTGTTGAAAATAGCACTATTTTTTTCAAGAAGTTGTTTTCTCTAAGAATCTACTTGATCTCTTACACGATTTCTAGGTTGAATTTTTCAATCATTTTTCTAAACCTACTTAAGCAACTTTTTTTTTTTTTTTTTAGATTTTTTTGGTTTGTTAGATTGGTTGGCTGGTTCGATTTTTTGTTTAATCATCAGTAGAGTTCCAAAATGCAGTAAAACTTGTTCTGGCATATGTAAATGAAACTGTTTTTAAAAATTTCTTTGAAAGTTTTCCTATTAAGAGGATATAGCATTGTCATCGGAGAAGGCAATGGCACCCCACTCCAGTACTCTTGCCTGGAAAGTCCTATGGATGGAGGAGCCTGGTGGGCTGCAGTCCATGGGGTCGCTGAGAGTCGGACAGGACTGAGCGACTTCACTTTCACTTTTCACTTTCATGCATTGGAGAAGGAAATGGCAACCCACTCCAGTGTCCTTGCCTGGAGAACCCCAGGGATGGGGGAGCCTGGTGGGCTGCCGTCTATAGGGTTGCACAGAGTCGGACACGACTGAAGCGACTTAGCAGCAGCAGCAGCAGCATTGTCATAATGTTGTCTGTTTTGCTAGCAGTTCAGGATTTCATGTTAGATTTGAGGCAATGGTTGGCCAAATATGGCAGTTTTATATAACATGAATATTATCAATTTTAGGGCACTTTTTGCTTGCAAGAAAGAGAAATAAACAGAATAAATTGTTGATTTAAGAGAAATTTGATCACAGTTTTTCAGGTATGATCTCTAGTAAATCATCTCAGGCAGGAATGGGGTGGCAGATGGGATATATAGGTGATGTTGGATAGCTGGAGATGGTGGGAAGAGTTAAGAGAATTCATGTAATTTGGGAAGACACTCCAAAATGTTTTGCTACAAATATATTGTGTGCTATGCTGTCACTTCAGTCATATTTGACTCTTTTCAACCCTATGGACTGTAGCCTGCCAGGCTTCTCTGTCCATGGGATTTCCCATGGTAAGAATACTGGAGTGGTTGCCATTTCCTGGGTTGGCATCTTCCCAACCCAGGGATAAAACTTGCATCTCTTAAGTCTCCTGCATTGGCAGGTGGGCTCTTTACCACTAGTGCCACCTGGAAGACTACACAAATCTGTTAAATAATTCTTAAAAAAAAAGTCAATTGGCAAATAATTATTTTTAACTTTTAAGCTCATAATCAACTCATTGAATTGAATTTTGTTGTTATTGTTCAGTCACTAAGTCATGTTCAACTCTTTGCGACCTCGTAGACTGCAGCACACCAGGCCCCTGTTCGTAACTATCTGTTGGAGTTTGCTCAAATTTATGTTCACTGAGTTGGTGATATATAACTATACTTGAATATGTATAAGAGACATACCCAGATATAATGTAATCCAAACTTATAAATGTTAACAAGAAAGTTATCAGAATCTGAGAGCAACAGCCTGTGTTCTAATGTAAAAGGTTTCTTTTAAATTTCTTTAATATGACAAAATTTTTATCAATTAATATAGAATTTAACTTTAAATCGAACCCAGATCTCCCGCACTGCAGGCGGATTCTTTACTAGCTGAGCCACGAGGGAAGCCCAAGAATACTGGAGTGGGTAGCCTAATCCTTCTGCAGCAGATCTTGCTAATCCAGGTATTGAACTGGGGTCTTTTGCATTGCAGGCAGATTCTTTACCAGCTGAGCTACCAGGTAAGCCCATATAAATGTTAACAGGAAAGTTATCAGAATCTGAGGTCAACCACCTGTGTTCTAATGTAAAACGCTTCCTTTAATTTTCTCTAATATGACAACATTTTTATCAGTTAAGATAGAATTTATCTTCAAATCTAATTTAAAATAGTAGTAAGACAGAATGACCTTGAGGAAAAAATCTTAGTACTCTATGCTAGTTTACTTTGATGTGAAAGTAATTGACAATAATTTTATTATTATTTTAAAAGAATTTGGAATTAAATGGATGGCAGCAATCCATTTAGTTGTTCAAAAACCCACTAGTATCACCATATATTAGCACCTTTCAGAATGCAAAATCTTACCTAATAAAGGATGACATACATTATATAATTTCAATTTATTTAAAAAATAGTGAATCAGACAAGTGGCTAGATCAGGATAATGTTTGTAGTGAATCAGAGAATTGATGAGATAGCATCACAGCACCAAGGAAGTTAAGTGAAAATGGTTCAACTGATGTGTGCATAGGTATATCCTTTGTTAAAAAATGGGTGATAACTATGCTTATTGAAATAGTAATCAACATCCACACAGTTCTGTCTGTCCTAGAAGATCATTCAACCTCCAAAACTTTCATGGATACTTAATTTTTTCTTATTGCTAAACAGTTCTGAGTCACATCATATCGTAAATGAAATTATGAAAGCAATTAGTGCATACGATATCTCATAATTCTCTTCTAATCTTGTAGGACTTCCTTACCTGAGGGAAGAACATATAGAAGGCAGCTGACAGATATCAAAATATTCTTCTCTACTTGTCACAATATACTAGAAAGATTCCATAATATAGAGACAAAGCATTCAACATAAGGTGGGCTGTGGTATACTAACCACAAAATAATTGTTTATTTTTTCCAATATTTTTTCTTTTATTGATAAAATCTACACAAAAGCAAATTGATAATTTAAAAAGCAAGGTGACACATTATCGTGTGTTTAGAAATTTGTCAGCTTGGTAGTTTGGTTCATTGACCACATGGCCTTTGTTCTTCATATATCCCTAGGTATATGAAGTTGAGAAACTTTTTAAGAGTCTTCTTATTTGGAGGTCTTCCAGGTCTTTCTCTTTACCTCTCATACAGTGAAAGCTCACAGTGTGGGCTGCCAGTAGGACAAAAAAAATCAGAACTCTTCACATTGCGTACAATGTGACTTGAAGGATCATTTGCTCAGATTTTGTTGGATCTTCATCCCAGTAGTTCTGTCAGATTTTGTGGTCAACTTTGTTTCTTTGTGGTCTGTGGTAAAGAAAATCTTTTGGAACAACATAAATTTCAGTGCCCATGTTCAGAATTGGAAACAGAATCACATGACCAGTAAAAAAACACAACAAACCAAACAAGAACAAATGACATTTTTAAAGAAAAATGAAACGAAAACAAGTGGAATAATCTGTTACACACATTTAACAGCGAAAAATGTATTGTTTCCCCAATTTCCCACCCACATCTGGTTTGATGCTCCCCCCACCCCCACCCCACTGTGGTTCTCCAGCCCAGGAACCATGCAGTTGTAAAAAAGCAAAATATACAAACAAAGCTATATGTAGCTAAGGTGAAATCTATTTTTATAAGAACCTGACACGTTTACTATTTACATCCAGGAGAGTTTCTGTTTGTATGTTTTAAAGCAAAGAGAGTTCTGTAGTTCTGGTTATGCTTGTAGGTACATCCGCTGCTCTCTTTAAGCAGTTTTCTTTGTTTCCTTTCCTCTCTGTCATAAATATCTCAGGAACGATGAGCCGGCTGCGTTGCGTGATTTGGGCACTCATTCTCCTTTAAGATGAAGGCCCTCCTTCCCCGGATTGAGTTCTCCAATGAGGGGTTGCCTTTCACGTTAGTTTGTTATTCTCTCAAGGTAAATGGCTGGGGCTGCAGACCTGGCGATGGTGGCGATGAAGCTGTGGTCGTGCCCAAGCTCCAGACGGGGAGATTCGTCCTGTTCTGGAGACACTGCTTCATAGCCCTTGTTGACACGGAGTGGCTGGTGAGCCTGGCAGTACCTGATCACCGGCTGGTCGTAGCTGTAATATGGTAAGGGCTTCACATGGTGTAGGATCTGGTTATAAGAAAGAAAAATACTGATTATAAAAATGCTTTGAATAAAAACATGACATGACACTCATAGGACTGTATTTTGTTGTCTTTTCATGATGTTTTAAGTCATGAATGGCTGACCCAACTATTAATGAACATTAGACAAAATACTGATTGTTAGTATCTAACTCGGTATTGTTTTGTCCATTATATATATCATTTTATATGCTAAGAATGCACACACACATACACGTACACACACACACATGCCCTTTGTATATTTGTTGTTTAGTCGCTCAGTTGTATCCGACACTTTTGACACCACGGACTGTAGGCTACTTGGCTCCCCTGTTCATGAGGTTTTCCAAGCAAGAATACTGGAGTGGATTGCCATGTCCTTCTCCAACACTTTGTATATGAGATCACATATAAAGATTGTTCAATGTGTATCCTGTCATTTGATCATTCATCATTTATCATCATAGCAGAAAGTTACAAACAACATAAATTACCATCAAGAGGGAATTTTAACATATATTCTGTGCGTGTACGTTTGAATGCAGATAATAATACAAAGATTGGGGAATATCAATCTGTGTAATATTACAAGGGATGATAGTAAGTAAAAAAAATTGAGGTAGGATCCATTTTTGTGTGACTAAAACTATAAACATATAGATTTTTTTACTTTAAAAGTATTTTTACAAATAATTGAAATCTTTATTATGTCTATATATAAATTTTGTTTAATTAAAAATATCACAGTTTCTCACAGATTATTTCTAACAATTCTATAATATCTGGACAAAAGCAGTCTAGAATCCTGAAAGTGGGCACATCTTTGCATTTATAATATATAATGTTGCTGATTTTAAGCTAATAAGCCAAAATGTGTCTAATATTAGAATAATAGACCTGAAGTAGAAATCTCTTTAATAGGAAACACTGAATATGTTAAAGTTATAATAATTTTGATTCTCTGTACAGATTTTTATTAAACTACAACTTTATAATAAAGAAAAATGTATCTCAAAACTAGAAAAAAGGGAAATGATCATTGCTTAATTCTTGCTTTCATCCTAGAGCATTTCTCATAACTCACTGGATCCAATCTGACACTCTTGGGAACCGTCCACCAATGATGTAATTGCAAACCCTTCACTGTCCTGTAAGGTAGAGGTTGTGGCATTTCAAACCATTGTCTCTTGGCTCCAGCCCCACTTCGGTAGTTGGCTTTATGATGCTGAGCAGGAGCTTTGCAAACCCCATTTTCTCTTGACCTTCTGCTTGAGACTACTGGAAGGAGCTAGAAAGACTAGAGGAGACATAAGGATTGCTCATATGGTGGACTTCCTCTCTGTTTCTTCCTGCTCCAGGTAGTTACCTCAACACTTCTTCATTCTGGCTGCAGTAGTGCCTTTCTGTAATAGCAGGTGATTCTAGTTTGTAGTCTTTCTGACATTTGCATTTCCAGCATTTAATTTCATCATGTCCCCCTCAGAGACTCTAGCACCAGGGAAGTCTGATGTTCATCTCCACAAAGCTCCTCCTCCAATCCTTAATGATTCCAATGCCTTCCTTTGGTTCCTTAATCCTACAAGTGGTGGGAGTGGCAGTTATTTCCTGATGTTGCTGTCTATGTTATACTATGACACTGTCTTTTAGCCAGGCTTCCCTGGTGGCTCAGTGGTAAATAATTTGCCAGTAATGCAGGAGACCTGGGCTCGATCCCTGGGGGTGGGGTGGGGTGGTGATGCCATCCAGCCATCTCATCCTCTGTCATCCCCTTCTCCTCCTGCATCAGGGTCTTTTCCAATGAGTCAACTCTTCGCATGAGGTGGCCAAAGTATTGGAGTTTCAGCTTTAGCATCAGTCCTTCCAAAGAACACCCAGGACTGATCTCCTTCAGAATGGACTGGTTGGATCTCCTTGAAGTTCAAGGGACTCTCAAGAGTCTTCTCCAACACCACAGTTCAAAAGCATCAATTCTTCGGTGCTCAGCTTTCTTCACAGTCCAACTCTCACATCCATAGCCTTGACTAGACAGACGTTTGTTGGCAAAGTAATGTCTCTAGTTTTTAATATGCTGTCTAGGTTGGTCATAACTTTCCTTCCAAGGAGCAAGCGTCTTTTAATTACATGCCTGCATTCACCATCTGCAGTGATTTTGGAGCCCAAAAAATAAAGTATGACACTGTTTCCCCATCTATGTCCCATGAAGTGATGGGACCAGATGCCATGATCTTAGTTTTCTGAATACATACTAGGTCAAAATTGGGATTTATACAGAGATGTTTTAGACATTAGACATTAGTTTTTGTACTGATAGTGAAAGCAAGGAAAAAATTATAAGACAACATAGCTGAATTACTAAATACTAAATATTAAATTAGGTCTTCCCCAAATCGACAGTGATTTTTTTTTTTTCTTACTCATGTAGAACTTGCCTTTAGTGACTCTTGCCTCTACTATATTCATGTATGACTCACTAGAGGTCCACATCTGAAGCGTTTGTCAGCAAGTTCTATTTTGGGAAACCTTATTGGCTTTTAAAATATATTGGTTAGATAGAGATAGCTGTGTTTTGTGTCATGGGTCTGCAAAACTCTGAAAAAGCATACAAATCAGAGCATATTATTCAGACATTTCAACAGGAAGAATTTTATGAAGAATATCTCCCTATGAGTTACATATTCCACTCTTAATTTTTGTTGTTGCTATTGATATGTGAAATAGTATTACTCAAAACCAAGAACATCCACCAAATTATTTCCAATGACAGCAACATTCACTGGGTATAGATCATTTTTTTTTTGCACACTTTCAATTAGAGGAATGACTCTGTATCTCCAAATTATCAAATCAAATTACTAAAAGACATCAAAGTAAACATTAAGCATGGGTTGTGATTTTGTCCACCATTTTGTATTCTCGTTATAGACTTTCTAGTCATTGTGGTAAGAAGACACTTGAATCTACAAATATGTATGAGCAGAGAATGTGATAATGAGACAAGATATTAAAGACCCTTCTGTTGTTGTTGCTGTTCAGTCATCAAGTCATGTCTGACTCTTTGAGACTTCATGGATTGCAACACACCAGGCTTCCCTGTCCTTCACTGTCTCCCAGATTTTGCTCAAATTCATGTCCATTGAGTTTGTGATGCTACCTAACCATCTCATCCTCTGCCAACTTCTCTGTTTGCCTTCAGTCTTTCCCAGCACCAGGGTTTTTTCCATGAGTCAGCTCTCTGCATCAGGTAGCCAAGGTTTTGGAGCTTCAGCTTTAGTATAATCCCTTCCAATGAGTATTTAGGGTTTATTTCCTTTAGGATTGATTGATTTGATCTCGTTGCAGTCCAAGAGACTCCCAAGAGTCCTCTCCAGCACCACAATTCAAAAGCATCAGTTCTTCAGCACTCAGCCTTCTTTGTGGTCCGACTCTCACATCTGCACATGACTACTGGAAAAAACAATGGCTTTGACTATGCAGACCTTTTTCAGCAAATTGATGCCTCTGCTATCTAGGTCTGTCATAGCTTTCCTTTCATGGAACAAGAATCTTTTATTTTCATGGCTACAATCACCATCTACAGTGATTTTGGAGCCCAAGAAAATAAAATCTTCACTATTTCTACTTTTCCCTATTCTATTTTTCATTAAGTAATGGGACTGGATGCCATGATCTTAGTATTTTTAATATTGAGTTTCAAGCCAGCTTTCTCTCTCTTCTTTTCTACCCTCATCAAGAGGCTCTTTAATTCCTCTTTATTT
The DNA here is from genome assembly GCF_002263795.3 of Bos taurus. Classification (NCBI taxonomy): domain Eukaryota; kingdom Metazoa; phylum Chordata; class Mammalia; order Artiodactyla; family Bovidae; genus Bos; species Bos taurus. The sequence goes on along the minus strand of NC_037338.1, from coordinate 59,500,534 downwards.
TCTGCCATTAGAGTGGTATGATCTGCATATCTGAGGTTGTTGATATTTCTCCTTACAATCTTGATTCCAGCTTGTGATTCATCAAGCCCAGCATTTCACATGATGTACTCTGCATATAAGTTAAATAAGCAGCTTGACAATATACAGCCTTGATGTACTCCTTTCCTAACTTGGAACCAGTCAATTGTTCCATGTCTGGTTCTTACTGTTACTTCTTGACCTGCATACAGGTTTCTCAGGAAACAATCAGGTTAATCTATAGATGAAAACCATTAGCTCATATGTTAACATAGTTGAATTTCCAATATAAAATAAACTCCCTAAAATTGAATTAAAATGGAAAAAAGTAACTCCCTATTTGCCTTCTAATGAAGTTGACTACCATGTCTAAGGACTTACATTAACGTCAGATCCTTAGGTTTACATATTGCATCATCTCTGAATCCAGAAAATTTGTTTTGCTGTTACTATTGTACCTGTTTACTTTTACTTCAATGAACAAGGGCTCCTGCCATTTTCTGTATTGTTTTTGAGAAGCTTAGAACCTCTGCTGCTGCTGCTAAGTCACTTCAGTTGTGTCTGATTCTGTGTGACCCCATAGACGGCAGCCCACCAGGCTCCCTTGTCCCTGGGATTCTCCAGGCAAAAACACTGGAGTGGGTTGCCATTTCCTTCTCCAATGCATGAAAGTGAAAAGGGAAAGTGAAGTCGCTCAGTCATGTCCAACTCTTAGCGACCCTATGGACTGCAGCCTACCAGGTTCCTCTGTCCATGGGGTTTTCCAGACAAGAGTACTGGAGTGGGGTGCCATTGCCTTCTCCAGTAGAACCTCTAGTAGAGTTAAAACACTGTAATCTTATCCTGCAAAACCGCCCTATAACAAGACTTCAAAAGCCAAGTGAATTGGCAGTCTTTGAAAGGATATCTGGGATGTTTGCTCCCTTAAGTTTAAAGTCTATTCTACAGGGCACTATGTAATCAATTGACTTTGTAGTTTCTGAAGAGCTGAGAGACTGAGGTTTTGTACCTCATAGTAGTGATGTGCACAGTACATTAACCACCTGGGTCCCTCTGTGTATCATTGTTTCCTTTCCAGCAGTCAAAAAAAAGTATCCTTAAGTTCCCCTTAATTTGTATTTGATATTTTTGTGAATGTGTTCTTAGAGCTTTCCCAAAGGGCCCCTGTGTTTTATCAGCTCTCTGATGGATTTCACTCTTTAGCACAGCACAGCACTGCTGAAATATTGCCTCTTTCACATGCTTGATGGCTCACTGACTGCCTTGAAAGCTGCACTTTATTTACAGATAACCAGTGTGGCACTGGAATGAAGGGGTCTCACTGGGGGAAGTATACTAAAATTCTATTGTTTGTTTTTCTCAGGAATATGAACATTTCGACTCAATTGAATTTAAACTTTTATAGAGGCATATAAACTTCTATAGAGACATTTTGAAGTAGATTACCAAAGGGAGGAAACACCATTATCACTAATTGTAAGTCTCTTAAATTCTCCCACATTGCCTGTGAATCTACTGAAACTGAGGACAATAATGACACCTCCTTGACCTCTGTAAATACCAGGTAACTCTCAAAGTAACTGTCTGCTTCTGAAGAAAGAGGAATATACTGAAAAGGCATAGTCCTACACAAATTTTACTCAACATTGATAGTGTCTTTCCTGGAAAGTGTGCCTTCTTTTTTGTTTCCATTCAGAGAGATGCAAGGATGTAATGGGTCACAGAATCGTTCTTTTAGCAGAGGCTTTTATTCCTACTCTGTGTATTCAGTAGCTTAGCATCCTTACCATCTGTGCTGGTTTTCTAAAAACATTATTTACCTTTTCCCTAGATTATGTTTTTCTTCCAACATGCTGAAAGGACTTTAAAAGGACACAGACCTCTCAATTACAGTGGCCCAAAAAGGGAACAAGAAAAGGGAATATTTTTAAATCTTAGGAGGAAGCGCAAAATTATACAGGGATATGCGGTATTCAAAAGTCATAAAATTGCTTCAGATACTAGAGTTTGACATCCATAATAATTATATTTAAAATGATAAATGAATGTGTCTAGATAGTGAATGTGAGAGTAATGTGGAGTGGATTCTTGATATATGTCATCATGAAAGGCTTTTGAAGTTCAGTTTTGTTATGAGCATGAAATTCTAATACCATTAACCTCTTTTCTCTAAGGTATTAGCATTAGTTATAAGTAGTTTAATAGCCTGATCATTCTAAAATTACTACACACTATCATTAGTCTTATTCATTAACTTTTCATGAACATTGTTCACTTTTCAGTATGAGTTCTTTCAATTGAAGTCATAAAAAGTTGATTTTCAATTTCCTAAATGACATTTAGTCTCTAATTTTTGGAATTAAAGGGTAGTGTCTGACTACTCAGACCATTTAAAAAGCACCATCGTACAAATCCAGATGAGGAATTAAATACAGTTGAGTTGCTTAATTAAGATGGACATTTGGTTTATTGGAAATAAAATTGATTGAAAAATGAAGGGTAGGAGCTAAATGAATATATAACTTAACCTTTATTCTACTGAGTATATTAGTATAAGACGAGAATGGACAGGGAATAAGAAAATGCAAATAAGTTTGGGTGCAGGTATTTTTTCAGGAATTTTGATTAAAGCCAATAGAACTCATTTAAGTTAGGTAAAAAGGGAGACTTAATTGACTCATAGATTCAAGAAAGGATTTAACAGCAACACTGAGGGAAGTGCAAGGGTACCACTAAAATCTTGGAAACAGCTAAAACCAGGAGCACAAATGTTACCAGGGTCATCTCAGTCAGCCACACATTATTATCTCTGCAAGTTATCTCCATGTCCTGACTGTCTGTTTCCTCAACCTGATTGTCCATATGACTGCTATAGCCCCAAAGTTGTGCATGTTCCAGACTTAGTAGATTGCATGCATGACTACAATTCTGTTTATTTATCCAGATATTATAGTCCATTTCTCCTTGCCTTTAACACTGGCTGGCTTTGTAACTTTCTTTAGCTTATAGAACAAAATGGCAGCAACACTGTTTGGGTTGCCAGGCTCTTAGGATCCTGGGCCAGGCTAGCTACCACCATGTGAACAAGCCCAGGTGAGACCACTGAAGGAAGGAAAGTCTTCCTTTCAGTGGAGCAACTAAAGGTTATTAGACTAGCTAACACCCCATACAGCTCATGGAAGCTTGTTGCAGGCACATATGCCCAAGAGTAAAAACCCCAGAGGACGTATGAGCATTAGACTGAACTGAAAATTAATAGTACCTCCAAACCTGATTTTATCCTTCATGTCTCAATCGAGAGAAGTGCCAATTACCTTCTTAGATTTTGAATATCTAAAGACATGTATAATGTAAAAGAGACACAATATAAGTAATGAACCCAAAATCAATGTATCAAATTACACTTTAAATCCCATTCTACAATGAAACATTCTTATTCATTATTTTAAAAATACAGGCTGCTTCTGCATTAGAGAACACTGATTTTCTAAGCATTTAGTTTCTGTTAATTAAAAGTAAAGCTTTCAATAGCACATCTTCATTTCAGAAATCAGAGATGTTTGTGAGTTTTTCTATAACCATATCAAAGCCTCTTAGAAATTCCTGCAAGATAGAACAGAACAAAAGAAAGCTTTGCTAGCATATAATTCAATGCAACTGGAGGAACAGCTAGTTTGGGCTGGGGAAAAGTCCTTTGTAGAACTATGAAACACTCCCCACCTTTGAGTGTCTACGTAGGTAGAGAGGAAAGAAAACAGAGTTTTGAATAATTCTCTGGCTGGGGGTGAAACCAGGGGCAGGTGCAGGAGGAGAATAACAGTCACTCCCAAGGATTCACACTGTTGGACTTGAAGTCAGTTAAGGTTGTGCCTGAACCAGAAAACTCACTTTCTGTTTTAGAAAATGGAGAGTTCTTTAAGTGACAAAAGAGAAGCAAAACTCTTCCTGCTGTTTTGTTTCTGGTTCAGCTACTGTCACCAATAACCTCTCTCTCTGCCACCCCCAAACTTTAACTAGTTCACTAATTAAACAAAACCTATTTCTTTAAAAAAGAATCCCACACAATCTCTGACATCTTAACACTTTATACAGGCATGAGGACCTCCCACCCTCCCTCAGTAGTAACTATAGTAGTGAAGATTATCCAGAAATGAGAAAGATTCAAGAACTCATAAGAAGATTTGCTAAAAATTAATAAAAATAATTTAAATATAATTTAAAATGCATTCTTACTGAATTTTATTATCTAGACACCAGGCTTCCCTGGTAGCTCAGTGATGAAGAATCCACCTGCCAATGCAGGAGACCTGAATTTGATCTCTGAATCAGGAAGATCCCATGGAGAAGGAAATGGCAACCCACTCCATTATTCTTGCCTGGGAAATCCCATGGGACAGTCCATGGGGTTGCAAAACAGTTGGACATGGCTTAGTGACTAAGCAGCAACAACAACATTTAAATACGGCTTAGGTAGGCAGAAGGTATTCACATATTGATTGAGTGAAAGAAAAATAACAATCTTATCTTTCTCGTACTTTGTTTTAAAGATTAAATGTCAAAAGTGTGAAAAAAAAGTATTTGCTATATATACTCATTAAATATATTGACCTTTGTTTTAGAAAATCTTTAAAGGAAAACAAAATAATAATGGTGCAAATTAATAACCACCCCACATCCATTTTGTTTACAGGCTAAAGTGTGTACAGCAGTTCTAGCATGTAAAATATACAATGCTAGGTACACTAGATTTTGGGTTTTTATATTGTCTGTTCTCTATTTGGATCATTTCAAACTTCAGTCCAGTTCAGTTCAGTTCAGTAGCTCAGTCGTGTCTGACTCTTTGCAACCCCATGAACCACAGCACTCTAGGCCTCCCTGTCCATCACCAACTCCTGGAGTTCACCCAAACTCATGTCCATTGAGTCAGTGATGCCATCCAGCCCTCTCATTCTCTGTCTTCCCCTTCTCCTCCTGCCCACAATCCCTCCCAGCATCAGAGTCTTTTCCAATGAGTTAACTCTTCGCGTGAGATGGCCAAAGTATTGGAGTTTCAGCTTTAGCATGAATCCTTCCGATAAACACCCAGGACTGCTTTCCTTCAGAATGGACTGGTTGGATCTCCTTGCAGTTAAGTTCTGACAAAAGTTACATAGTAGCATTTGTTTTTCTTGTTCTGGTCTTAAAGCTGTGGTACATATACACAATGGAGTATTACTCAGCCATTAAAAAGAATGCATTTGAATCAGTTCTAATGAGATGGATGAAACTGGAACCTATTATACAGAGTGAAGTAAGCCAGAAAGAAAAACACCAATACAGTATACTAACGCATATATATGGAATTTAGAAAGATGGTAACAATAACCCTGTGTACAAGACAGCAAAAGAGACACTGATGTATAGATCAGTCTTATGGACTCTGTGGGAGAGGGAGAGGGTGGGATGATTTGGGAGAATGGCATTGAAATACTATAATATCATATATGAAACGAGTCACCAGTCCAGGTTTGATGCACGATACTGGATGCTTGGGGCTGGTGCACTGGGACGACGCAGAGGAAGGGTATGGGGAGGGAGGAGGGAGGAGGGTTCAGGATGGGGAACGCATGTATACCTGTGGCAGATTCATTTCGATATTTGGCAAAACTAATACAATATTGGAAAGTTTAAAAATAAAAAAAAAATAATAAAGGTGGTGCCTGCCTGTGTGCTCAGTCATGTCCAACTGTTCGTGGCCCTATGGACCGTAGCCTGCCAGGTTCTTCTGTTTGTGGAATTTTCCAGGCAAGAATACTGTATTTCCTCTTCCAGGAGATTTTCCCAACCCAGGGATCAAACCCAGGTCTCTGGAACTGCCAGCAGATTCTTTACTGTCTCAGTCACCAGGGAAGATGGGACTGTTTACTACTTGTGCACTCTTGGTTATTTGAATTTTAAGTTTTAAATCAGTGGTGGGAAAACAGAATAGAACACCCACTTACATCTTTATTGCTCTCCTACCAGGATGCCTTGTCTGTGAGGTGTCCAGAGAGTTGATTAAGTTAATGAATGAGGTACCAGCCATTCTTTGAAATTTACTTTGACTCCATTAACAGGGGAAATTATTACGTTAGCAGCAGTCTCAGCATTCAGTGAGATTTGGGGCTAATGAGCTGGATTAACTAAGTAGTATTAACTTCTAAAGCTTTTCCTTCTGTAGCGCTGGCCCCTGAATTTGAAAAAATAAGATCTCCCCTAGAGTGTATTGCAAATGAACATACTCTTTTACTGCAATCTATATAAATTTATTTCCAAAACACTTAGAGAAAAAAAGGAGATGATAAATATCAAAACCCACATTTTTTGCCTCTATAAAATTATCAGTTTCAGTGATATCAATGATGTGCAGAAGACAAGTCTTTTTTTTTTTTTTAAAGAACTTGAGTCTGAATCCACTTGTCCAAATTTAAAAACAAAACTACACAAAAGAAAAAAAAAAACCTTGTCATCTCAGGTAACAGATTCAACTTATTATTTACTTTGTAATCCCTTTTCAGAAATTTGGAAAAGAAAATAAATGAAAAGCGGCAAGAATGTCAACACTAGGAAGGTGCAAGCAATAGCGTTAGAGCCGTTTTTCTTTCAGTTCTCTTCTTTTCCCCACACTGTTCAGAGTAGTTTATTTGTAATGTTGTAATATGTATTGTGTATAGCTTTTTTTTTGTTGTTGTTAAATCAATAACAGTGTGTATATCTTGCTTTATGTTGTTGTTGTTCAGTCGCTAAGTCGTGTCCAACTCTTTGCAGCCCTGTGGACTGCAGCATGATAGGCTTCCCTGTCCTCTACTATCTCCTGGAGTTTGCTCAAGTTCATGTCCATTGAGTTGGTGATGCTATCCAACCATCTCATCCTCTGTCACCCTCTTCTCCTTTTGCCTTCAGTCTTTCCCAGCATCAGGGTCTTTTCCAATGAGCTGGCTGTCTGCATCAGGTGGCCAAAATATTGGAACTTCAGCTTTAGCATCAGTCCTTCCAATGAATATTCAAAGTTGATTTCTATTAGGATTGACAGGTTTGATCTCCTTGCAGTCCAAGGGACTTACAAGAGTCTTCTCCAGCACCACGATTCAAAACATCAATTCTTCAGTGCTCAGCCTTCTTCATGGTCCAGCTCTCATATCTGTATATGACTGTAGATAAAACCATAGCTTTGACTACTTGGACGTTTGTGGGCAAAGTGATGTCTTTGCTATTTAATACACTGTCTAGTTTTGTCATAGGTTTTCTTCCAAGAAGCAAGCGTCTTCTAATTTCATGGCTGCAGTCACCATCCGCAGTGATTTTGGAGCCCAGTGAAAGAAAAACTGTCACTGCTTCTACTGTTTGCCCTTCTATTTGCCATGAAGTGATGTGATCGGATGCCATGATCTTATATTTTTTTTAATGCTGAAATTCACACCAGCTTTTTCACTCTGTTCTTTTACCCTCACCAACTTGCTTTATACAAGAGCATAAATCTTATTTCATCCAAATGTGACTGGTTCTGCTTTTCAAGATATAGTCACTTTGTGATTCTTCCAAATAACCACTTCAAAAAGTGCAGTGAGTATTCAGTAATAGCTATAATTTCTTTAGAAATGTAAAGAAAAAAGTGAAATGAAATTCACATATAAGGAAGGTGATTAAGTTTCTTGCAGTCATACTTTAAAAATCAGAAATGCCTATCACAGGGTAAAAGTTTAGAACCAAATGACAAATGCAGAAGGAAGAAGATCCCAAAAGGACATACATATACTTGATAGAGTGAGATGAGTAACCTGAGATGATGAACAGAGTTTAAAAAGAATTTCTTGGGGGATTGACTGATCCTCATGAAAAGAAGCATGATGATGTATGTTTAATTACAAAAATAGGAGAAGCTCATTTAGAAAACACAATTATAATTTTTATTCTGATTGAATCTATTTCAGAATAGCACAGCAGAACGATACATACAAGCGTCATATTTTTAATAAAATGTATTAAAATCTAGACAACATCTGGATCTCTGCCATGGAGTACTTTTGAGGAGTAATTGCATAAAAATAAATTTTCTGTTATAGTTAATTTATTCATATATTCATTCATTTACATGAAAATTATTTGTCACAGAGGTTGGCAAACTTTTCTGTGAATGGCCAATAGTTGTTATTGTTAGTCACTCAGTCATGTCCGACTCTTTGCAATGCCATGGACTGCAGCACGCCAGGCTTCCATGTCCTTCACCACCTCCTGGAGTTTGCTCAAACTCATGTCCGTTGAGTTGGTGATGCCATCCAACCTTCTTGTTCTCTGTCATCCCCTTCTCCTCTCTCCTTCAATCTTTCCTAGCTTCAGGGTCTTTTCTAATGAGTCTACTCTTCACATCACGTGGCCCAAGTATTGGAGCTTCAGCTTCCACATCAGTCCTTCCAATGAATATTCAGGACTGATTTCCTTTAGGATGTACTGGTTGGATCTCCTTGCAGTCCAAGGGACTCTCAAGAGTCTTCTCCAACACCACAGTTCAAAAGCATCAGTTCCTTGGCACTCAGTTTTCTTTCTTTTCTTTTTTTTTTAATTTTATTTTATTTTTAAACTTTACATAATTGTATTAGTTTTGCCAAATATCAAAATGAATCCACCACAGGTATACATGTGTTCCCCATCCTGAACCCTCCTCCCTCCTCCCTCCCCTCAGTTTTCTTTATAGCCCAACTCTCACATCGATACATGACTACTGGAAAAACCACCACTTTGATTAGATGGACCTTTGTCGATAAAGTAATGGCTTTGCTTTATAATATGCTATCTAGGTTTGTCAAAAGTTTTATTTCAAGGAGCAAGAGTCTTTTAATTTCATGGCTGCAGTCACCATCTGCAGTGATTCTGGAGTCCCAGAAAATACAGTCTGTCACTGTTTCCTTGTTTCCTCATCTTTTTGCTATGAAATGACAGAACTGGACGCCATGATCTTTGATTTTTGAATGTTGAATATTAAGCCAGCCTTTTCACTCTCTTCTTTCACTTTCATTAAAAGGCTGTTTAGATACTTTTCACTTTCTGCCACAAGGGTGGTGTCATCTGCATACCTGTCATTATTTATATTTTCCCCAGAAATCTTGATTCCAGCTTGTGCTTCATCCAGCTCAGCATTTCAGATGCTGTACTCTGCATGTAAGTTTAAGCAGGATGACAATATACAGCCTTGACAGACTTCTTTCCCAACTTGGAAACAGCCCATTGTTCCATGTCCTGTTCTAACTGTTGCTTCTTGACCTGCATACAGGCTTCTCAGGAGGCAGGTAAAGTGGTCTGTTATTACCATCTCTTTAGGTATTTTCCACAGATTTTTGTGAACCACACAGTCAAAAGCTTTAGAATAGTGAATGAAGCAGATGTTTTTCTGGAATTCTCCAGCTTTTTCTATGATCTGAAGGATGTTGGCAATTTGATCTCTGGTTCCCTTGTCTTTTCTAAATCCAACTTATACATCTGGAAATTTTTTGTTCGTATACTGTTGAAGCCTAGGTTGGGGAATTTTGAGCATTACTTTGTGTGAAATGAGTGTAACTGTGTGGTAGTTTGAACATTCTTTGGCAATGCCCTTCTTTGGGATTGGAATGAAAACTGATGTTTTCCAGTCCTGTGGCCAATGATAATTTTTCCAAAGTTGTTAGCATATTGAGTGCAGCGCTTTAACAGCATCATCTTTTAGGATTTGAAATATCTTAGCTGGAAATCCCAGAGAGGGCAATAGCACCCCACTCCAGTACTCTTGCCTGGAAAATCCCATGGATGGAGCAGCCTGGTAGGCTGCAGTCCATGGGGTCGTGAAGAGTTGGACACAACTGAGCGACTGCACTTTCACTTTTCACTTTCATGCATTGGAGAAGGAAATGGCAACCCACTCCAGTGTTCTTGCCTGGAGAATTCCAGGGACGGGGGAGCCTGGTGGGCTGCCGTCTATGGGTCACACAGAGTCGGACATGACTGAAGCTACTTAGCAGCAGTAGCAGCAGCTGGAATTCCATCGCCTCTACTACCTTTGTTCATAGTGATGTTTTCTAAGGCCCACTTGACTTGGCAATCCAGGATGTCTGGCTCTAGATGAGTGATCACACCATTGCGATTATGGCCAATAATAAGTGACTAGTAAATAGTAAGTAAGGCTTGTAACCCACATAGTCTAGTCTGCCATTATAACATGAAAGCACATAGGTTTTGACAAAATGTAAATGACTGTGGCTCTGTTTCAGTAAAAATGATTTTGAATATTGAGATAGAATTTGATATAATTTTTAGGTGTCATAAAGCATTTCTATATTTTTGTTTTTTTAAACCATTAAAAAAGTAAAGCTATTCAGGTGTTAGCCAGTGCACTATAAGCTAGGCATTGTAGTAGGTGCTTGGTATCTGAAGAAGAATAAAATAAGAGTATTTTACTCAAGGAACTTATTCAGAACTGATAGAATGAGGCAAACCCAATTCCACTTCCCTGTGTCTTATACCACATAACCCAAATCCAGAAAGCAGAGGGAGAAAAGTGCCCCCAGCCAGTACACACTGCAGGTTTCCTTGTGAAGATCCAAGTCTTTCTTTCACTTGAGAGCAAAGCTCTCAGAAGATCTGAGACAAAGAGCTAGCTGGATTCACACTACCTTAGAAGTCAGACTTGAATCTCCAGGTGGGAGTTCTGAAGTTACCATTCAGGTCATTTATATCAAACATCTCTGGTAGGATAAATGCCCAGTGACTTTTTAGTGAAGACCTTAAGCAGCACTTTTAATCCAGTGAAACTGTCCCTAGGTGTATGATGGTTTATATTGCAAAGCCCAAAAGATTTTTGGTGATTTAGTAAAAGGTTAGTTTCACAGATCATCTAATTATAAATAGTTTTTTTTTGCTTTGTGAAAAAGTTAAAAAGCATTCTTCTAATTTCTCAATTCCATCAAGCCTTTTTCCATTTCTGGGTCTTTGTACTCACCATACCCTTTGCCGGGGATATATACTTCTTTCAATTCTTTGGAGTGAAATTACCTTAATCTCTTGAGATACAGTTTAAATGTCATGTTTCTACAAGGGCTGTCTCCAATCATCATGCCTAAAATGTCATCTCATTCCTATTCACACATAGAAGCCATTGTTGTTGTTTTCAGTCACTAAGTGTATCCAACTCTGCGACCCCATGGATGCAGCATGACAGGCTGCCCCATCTCTCACCATCTCCCAGAGTTTGCCCAAGTTTATGCCCATTGAATAGGTGATGCTATCCAACCATCTCATCCTCTGCCACCCTTCTCCTTTTGCTTTCAGTCTTTTCCAGCATCAGGATATTTTCCAGTGAGTCAGCAATTCATAGCAATCAGGTGGCCAAAGTATTGGAACCTCAGCTTCATCATCAGTCCTTCCAATGGATTGATTTCCTTTTGGATTGACGGATTTGATCTCCTTGCTATCCAAGGGACTCTCAAGAATCTTCTCTAGCACTACAATTTGAAAACATCCATTCTTCAGCACTCAGCCTTCTTTATGGTACAACTCTCATATCTGTATATAACTACTGAGAGACCATGTGTGCTGTGCTGTGCTTAGTCACTCAGTTGTGTTTGATTCTTTGAGACCCCTTGGACTGTAGCCCACCAGGCTCCTCTGTCCATGGGGATTCTCCAGGCAAGAATACTGGATTGGGTTGGCATGCCCTCCTCCAGGGGATCTTCCCAACCCAGGGATCAAACCCAGGTCTTCCACATTGAGGCAGATTTTTTACTGTCTGAGCCACCAGGGAAGCCCAAGAAAAATGGAGTGTGTAGCCTATCCCTTCTCCAGGTCTTCTTCCCTACCCAGGAATCAAACCACAGTCTCCTGCATTTCAGGCAGATTCTTTACCAGTTGAGCTACCAGGGAAGCCCAGAAAGACCATAGCTTTGACTACTTATACCTTTGCTGGCAAAATGATGTCTTTGCTTTTTAATATGCTCTCCAGGTTTGAAATAGCTTTCCTTACATGGAGCAAGCATCTTCTAATTTCATGGCTGCACTCACCACCTGCACCACAATTTAGAGCCCAAGAAAATCTGTCACTATATCTACCTTTTCCCTTTCTATTTGCCATGCAGTGATGGGACCAAATGCCATTTTATTAGTTTTTTTAATATTGAGTTTTAAGCCAGCTTTTTCACTCTCGTCTTTCACCTTCATCAAGAGGCTCTTTAGTTCCTCTTTGCCTTCTGCCATCAGAGTGGTATTATCTGCATATCTGAGTTTGTTGATACTTCTCCCAGCAATCTTGAGTCTAGCTTGTAACTCATCCAGGCCAGCATTTCACATGATGTAATCTGCATATTAGTTAAATAAGCACAGTGACAATATACAGCCTTTCTGTACTCCATTCCCAATTTTGATTCAGTCAGTTGTTCCGTGTAAGGTTCCAACTGTTGCTTCTTTACCCTCATACAGGTTTCTCAGGAGACAGGTAAGATGGTCTGGTATTCCCATTTCTTTAAGAATTTTATATAGTTTGTTGTGATCCACACAGTCCAAGGCTTTGTGTAGTCAGGGAAACAGAAGTAGATGTTTTCCTGGAATTTCATTGCTTTCTCTATGATCCAATGAATGTTGGCAACTTGATCTCTGCTTCCTCTGCCTTTTCTAAATCCAGCTTATACATCTGGAAGTTCTTGATTCAAGTGCTGCTGAACCCTAGCTTGAAGGATTTTGTGTATAACCTTATTAGCATGGGAAGTGAGCACAATTGTCTGGTAGTTTGAATATCCTTTAGCACTACCCTTCTTTGGAATTGGGATGAAAACTGAACTTTTCCAGTCCTGTGGCCCTGCTGAGCTTTCCAAATTTGCTGACATAATGACTGCAGCATTTTAACAGCATCATCTTTTAGGATTTGAAATAGCTCAGCTGGAATTCCATCACCTCCTCTAGCTTTGTTCGTAGTGATGCTACCCAAGGCCCAATTGACTTCACACTGTAGGATGTCTGGCTCTAGGTGAGTGATCATACCGGTTATCTGGGTCATTAAGACCTTTTTTATACAGTTCTATGTATTCTTGCCACCTGTTTTTAATCTCTTCTGTTCTGTTAAGTCTTTGTCATTTCTGTCCTTTATCATGCCCATACTTGCAAGAAATTGTCCTTTGATACCTTCAATTTTCTTGAAGAGATCTCTTATTTTTCCCATTCTATAGTTTCCCTCTATTTATTTGCCTTGTTCATTTAAGAAGGCCTTATCTCTCCTTGCTATTCTTTGGAACTCTGCAGAGAGTTCTCAGCCATGCCTTGTTTCAGTGTCCGGTTTTTCTTTTTTCTTCACAGCATTTATCAAAATGTTAAATATCCACAGTTCCTTTGTTTTTGTACTGTTTTCCTCCAGTGTAAGCCTCATGCTGTCTGAGAGCTTTTCTGATTGGTTTGTGGCTGTCTAGAGTATTTCAATCAATACATGCTAAAAGAATATGAAGTTATGAGAAGTATTTGTTAGAAAGTTGGGTTTTATTTGGAAGAGGTTTGCCTCAGAAAGTGTGGTGGTGGTGGAACTTCTCCCTTTCCTTTTTTTTTGTTTCTACTGTCTTTCATCCATGTGTGGCTTTGAATTTAAAGGGGATTTAGGATAGCACACAAACATTTCTGTCTACAAAAATTTGCATGCCTGGCATTTGCTGACCCACTCCAGTAACTCTTGCCTGGAAAATCTCATGGATGGAGGAGGCTGATAGGCTGCAGTCCATGGGGTCCAAGAGTTGGATGACTGAGCGAATTCACTTTCACTTTTCACTTTCATGCATTGGAGAAGGAAATGGCAACCCACTCCAGTGTTCTTGCCTGGAGAATCCCAGGGACGGGGGAGCCTGGTGGGCTGCCGTCTATGGGGTTGCACAGAGTTGGACACGACTGAAGCGACTTAGCAGCAGCAGCAGCAGAAGGTATGTGAATGACTATAGGTATCCATGACCTTAAGACATCTATAGTTCAATATGGAAAACAAATGTGAGCAGATTTACAATGTAACATCACTTGTGATAAAATCCAATACTGGATGTGTATGAAAATTACAAGGAAGGAAAGAAGATGGAATAAGACACTCATCAGTTGCTTTCTGATTCAAAGAACAAATGTTAATAAAATCATCAAGAGAAAGTCTGGTGCCCATGTAGTGTCAGTATACAGTCAGCACATCTGTTAATGCTGCCATGGCACATGGCTTCCTAAGTGCCATTGAGAGCCTACTGCCCAGGTGGTATGTATAAAAAAGTTACTCTTAAAAAAATTTACTGAATTTACCCACAACTTGTTCTTGTACAGAATGGATTCTACACCCTCAGTCTCTCTAGCTACTGCCCATACCTCTCAGGCCAATGTTGCAAATGAAGTATTGCAAATGAAACATCTCCAAGTTATGCTAAGCAGTAGAGACTTATCACGGAGAAGGCAATGGCACCCCACTCCAGTACTCTTGCCTGGAAAATCCCATGGACAGAAGAGCCTGGAAGAGTCGGACATGACTGAGCGACTTCACTTTCACTTTTCACTTTCATGCATTGGAGAAGGAAATGGCAACCCACTCCAGTGTTCTTGCCTGGAGAATCCCAGGGACGGGGGAGCCTGGTGGGCTGCTGTCTCAGGAGTCGAACAGAGTTGGACACGACTGAAGCGACTTAGCAGCAGCAGCAGCAGCAGCAGCAGCAGAGACTTATCATGCCTCTGGGATATGGAGGAGGCAGGGCATTGCTATAGCTGGTTTCTCAGCTGTTGCTGAGAAACAAAACAATCAACCCATGCCACCCTTAATGGAAACCAAAAAGTAGAGTGCTTTGTTCTTTTGTTTGTCATTTGGGATTTCATCAACCACAAAACTGCACTTAAACAGTGGTTCTCAGGTTTGGCTGAAACAAATACTTCTGTCTCATCCCTATCCAAGATCAACTAACTCAGAATTTCTAGGGTATGGTCGATTAAAAAGCTAACAGCAAGAAACTCAGGTGTTACAAATGTGCAACTACATTTGAGAACACTGCTGCTACTGCTGCTAAGTCGCTTCAGTCCTGTCCGACTCTGTGCGACCCCACAGATGGCAGCCCACCAGGCTCCCTTATCCCTGAGATTCTCCAGGCAAGAACACTGGAGTGGGTTGCCATTTCCTTTTCCAATGCATGAAAGTGAAAAGTGAAAGTGCAGTTACTCAGTCGTGTCCGACTCTTAGCCACCCCATGGACTGCAGCCTACCAGGCTCCTCCGTCCATGGGATTTTCCAGGCAAGAGTACGGGAGTGGGGTGCCATTGCCTTCTCCCCTAGAGAACACTGCTTCTTGTTAAATTTAGACGACTTTCCTTTAAATAATTAGGCCCAGCAGGGAGTACACTGCTGCTGGTGCTGCTAAGTCGCTTCAGTCCTGTCCGACTCTGTGCGACCCCATAGATGGCAGCCCATCAGGCTCCCCCGTCCCTGGGATTCTCCAGGCAAGAACACTGGAGTGGGTTGCCATTTCCTTCTCCAATGCATGAAAGTGAAAAGTGAAAGGGAAGTTGCTCAGTTGTGTCTGACTCTTAGTGACCCCATGGACTGCAGCCTACCAGGCTCCTCCATCCATGGGATTTTCCAGACAAGAGTCCTGGAGTTGGGTGCCATTGCCTTCTCCAGTATGATTTAATTTCCCATGCCTGTCTGGAGACCACCTGGCTCAAAACAAAGCAATTATTTCCCAATCAGAAGTTGCCAAACATGTATACATACGTGTGTGTGTGTGTGTGCATGTTTACTTTCCAAGTTTTTCTTAAGTTCAATACATTACTGCTAATTATCCTGTTTCACAAATTTAAGCTTCTTTATTTGGCCCTATTCATATTCTTGTAGGTGGTTATTCTACCATCCTTTTAGTTATCATCAATTTAGTAATGAGTATATTCTACTCTTTTGTCTAAAGTTAGGTGTAATTCAGTTGGGTAGGTTTAACAACTATCATTATACACATGTTTCTTAAATAGCTACTTGTAGGTAAATTTACCTTGCCTTGATGGTAAAGTGCCCATAAATGTTCAGTCAGCTGGAGAACTCCTTTGGCTAAACATTTTCACAATCTATTTCTTTCTTTTTTTAAAAGTCATTTAATTTACTGAGGTGGTAGTAATAGCCCATTCCACTCTGCACTATGGGGAAGAAAGGATATTTTTATCTACTTAAAAGCTAATAAAGGTTCCCACTGTTGAAAAAATATTCACACCTCCCAATTGTTTCCATCAAGTGATAAATTTAAAATGAAAGAAAAAGAATTATAACTCCAAAGTATTAGCAAGTCAGCAATAATGATTAGGAAAAAACTTTGGGAAGGATTATTAAATTCATCTTTGCTTCGAAACAACCTGATACTCAAATACACAGGGGACTCTAAAAAGGTGTCTCCTGCCACTGAAATTAGTTAAGAATTGATTTATAATTGATGAAATTCACCACCTGTTGTAGTAAATAATGGGGGGAAATGATCTGCAGGTGTGAGACCTCAGAGGCCAGCTTGAAGAAGCTCCTCCACCCACCGCTGCCAGCACTGGGTGCCGCCCATCCTGAAGACCACAGCATTTATTTACTTGACTCTAACTACCATAAGCATGGTATAAGCACCAGGCTTATACTTCCAAAGGTCTACTATTACAGATCGCCTTCATGGGTTCTTATTTAGTTTTTAATTTAATATTTAATTAAAATACAGTTGATTTATAATATTGTGCCAAGCTCTGCTGTTCAGCAAAGTGACTCAGTTATACACATACAGACATTCTTTTAAAAAAAAATTTTTCTTTTCCATTATAGTTTATCACAGGATTTGAATATAGTTCCCTGTGCTATCCATTAGGACCTTGTTGCTTTTCCATCATGTACGTAATCGTTTACATCTCCTAATCCCACACTCTTAGTCCTTCCCTCACCTGACCTCCTCCCCCTTGGCAATCACAAGCCTGTTCTCTATGTCTGTGTGTCTGTTTTGTAGATAGGTTCATTTGTGCCGTATTTTAGATTTCACATCTAAGTACTGTCATATGATATTAGTCTTTCTCTTTCTGACTTAATTCTCTTCATATGGTAATCTCTAGTTGCATCCACATTGCTGCAACTGGCATTATTTCATTCTCTTTTATGGGCCGAGTAGTATTCCATTGCTTAAGTGGACCATATCTTAATCTATTAATCTGCTGGTGGACATTTAGGTTGTTTCCATGACTTGGCTATTGTGAATAGTGCTGTATGAACATAGGAGTACATATTATCTTTTTGATTATAATTTTGTCTGGTATATGCTCAGGAGTGGAATTGCTGGATCATTTGATAATTTTATTTTTAGTTTTCTAAGGAACCTCCTCACTATTTTCCATAATGGCTGCACCAAATTATATTCCCACCAACAGTATAGGAGAGTTCCCTTTTCTCCATATCCTCTCCAGCATTTTGTTATTTGTAGACATTTTAATGATGGCCATTCTGATCAATGTGAGGTGATACCTCATTGTAGTTTTGATTTGTATTTCTCTAATAATTAGTGATGTTGAGCATCTTTTCATGTGTCTACTGGCCATCTGTATGTCATCTTTGGAGAAGCGTGTGATAAGGTCTTCTGCCCATTTTTTGATTGCTATTTTTGTTGTTGAGTTGTATGAGCTGTTGTGTATTTTGGAGATTAAGACTTTGTCACATCACTTGCAAATATTTTCCCTCATTCCATTGTTGTAATTTTTCTATGCTTGTAAGTTTGATTAGGTCCCATTTGTTTATTTTTGTTTTTATTTTTATTGCCTTGGAATAAGTCCTATTTTAGAATGAAGCTAAATTGAGTAGTTGAATTGTTTGACACACTCCAGAGGAATTGGGTGAATCCATCATGCTGCACTTCATTTATTTCTTTCTTTTTAGGCCAACACCCAAAATCTAATCTCTTCTGGGTATCTAAACCCACTCTACACCATGCCTCAAACAGCCTTTTTTTCCCCAAACCAAATTGCTTTTCTACATTTCCTAAAAAATTCTACCCTGCTTTCTTGAATTCTGATCACATCATTAACTACCCTCTATCCCAAACCACTTCAATGAATGGCATGTAGTTTCCTCAGCTGTTTATCATGATTTAGATACCTTAAACCTCTGACTATCTCACCAGGTCACTTCTAATCTACTGTTGTGTTCGAGGTTTACCTGTTTCTCCGAGATCCTGATCTCTGAGTGCTTCACTCTAGTCAACGTGCTGTGTGCTGTGCTGGGCTAAGTCGCTTCAATTGTGTCTGACTCTTTGGGAGCCTGTGGACTGTAGCCCATCAGGCTCCACTGTCCATGGGATTCTCCAGGGAAGAATACTGGAGTGGGTTGCCACTCCCTTCTCCGGGGAATCCTTCTGACCCAGGGATTGAACCTGTGTCTCTTACGTCTCCTGCATTGTTAGTTCTTTTCCACTAGTGCCACCTGGGAAGGCCCCTAGTCAAGGTATTTGGCCAATATTCCTAATTTCCCATTGCTCTTAATAGTTCATCTGTTAGTTCTTCTTTCTGAACTGTATTAATGCAGATAGATCATAGCATTTAGCAAGAAGACTGGCACTCATTCAGTGTTACTAAGAATGCTCAATGGACTGACTAATTTTTAAGTGCCAACTAAATTGTGGTTTGCTGATTTATTATTATCAGTAATATTAATAAGTGGAAATGAGAAATAGATTTAAGGGACTAGATCTGATAGAGTGCCTGATGACCTATGGACAGAGGTTCATGACATTGTACAGGAGACAGGAATCAAACCCATTTCCAAGAAAAAGAAATTCAGAAAAGCAAAATGGCTGTCCGAGGAGGCCTTACAAATAGCTGTGAAAAGAAGGGAAGCAAAAAGCAAAGGAGAAAAAGAAAGACATACCCATTTGAATGCAGAGTCCCAAAGAATAGCAAGGAGATAAAAGGAAGCCTTCCTCAGTTAACAATGTAAAGAAATGGAGGAAAACAATAGAATGGGAGACTAGACATCTCTTCACAAAAATGAGAGATACCAAGGGAACATTTTGTGCAAAGATGGGTTCAATAAAGGACAGAAATGGTATGGACCTAACTGCGGCTGCTACTGCTAAGTTGCTTCAGTCGTGTCCGACTCTGTGCGACCCCATAGACGGCAGCCCACCAGGCTCCGCCATCCATGGGATTCTCCAGGCAAGAACACCGGAGTGGGTTGCCATTTCCTTCTCCAATGCATGAAAGTGAAAGGTGAAAGTGAAGTCACTCAGTCGTGTCTGACTCTTAGTGACCCCATGGACTGCAGCCTACCATGCTCTTCTGTCCATGGGATTTTCCAGGCAAGAGTACTGGAGTGGGGTGCCATTGCCATCTCTGATGGACCTAACAGAAGCAGAAGATATTAAGAAGAGGTGGCAAGAATACACAGAAGAACTGTACAAAAAAGATATTCACGATCCAGTTAATCGCGATGGTGTGATCACTCATCTAGAGACAGACATCCTGGAATGCAAAGTCAAGTGGGCCTTAGGAAGCATCACTACAAACAAAGGTAGTGGAGGTGATGGAATCCCAGTTGAGCTATTTCAAATCCTGAAAGATGATGCTGTGAAAGTACTGCATTCAATATGTCAGCAAATTTGGAAAACTCAGCAGTGGCCACAGGACTGGAAAAGGTCAGTTTGCATTCCAATCCCAAAGAAAGGAAATGCCAAAGAATGCCCAAACTACTGCACAATTGCACTCATCTCACACGCTAGTAAGTAATGCTCAAAATTCTCCAAGCCAGGCTTCAGCAATACATGAACTGTGAACTTCCAGATGGTCAAGCTGGTTTTAGAAAAGGCAGAGGAGCCAGAGATCAAATTGCCAACATCTGCTGGATCATGGAAAAAGCAAGAGAGTTCCAGAAAAACATCTATTTCTGCTTTATTGACTATGCCAAAGCCTTTGACTGTGTGGATCACAATAAACTGTGGAAAATTCTGAAAGAGATGGGAATACCAGACCACCTGACCTGCTTGTTGAAAAACCTGTATGCAGGTCAGAAACACCAGTTAGAACTGGACATGGAACAAGACTGGTTCCAAATAGGAAAAGGAGTACGTCAGGGCTATATATTGTCATCCTGCTTATTTAACTTCTATGCAGAGTACATCATGAGAAACGCTGGGCTGGAAGAAGCACAAGCTGAAATCAAGATTGCCAGGACAAATATCAATAGCCTCAGATATCAGATGACATCACCCTTATGGTAGAAAGTGAAAAAGAACTAAAAAGCCTCTTGATGAAAGTGAAAGAGGAGAGTGAAAAAGTTGGCTTAAAGCTCAGTGTTCAGAAAACTAAGATCATGGTATCCAGTCCCATCACTTCATGGCAAATAATGGGGAAACAGTGGAAACAGTGGCTGACTTTATTTTGGGGGGCTCCAAAATCACTGTAGATGGTGATTGCAGCCATGAAATTAAAAGACGCTTACTCCTTGGAAGGAAAGTTATGACCAACCTAGATAGTATATTAAAAAGCAGAGACATTACCTTGCCAACCAAGGTCCATCTAGCCAAGGATATGGTTTTTCCAGTGTTCAAGTATGGATGTGAGAGTTGCACTATAAAGAAAGCTGAGCGCCGAAGATTGATGCTTTTGAACTGTGGTGTTGGAGAAGACTTTTGAGAGTCCCTTGGAGAGTCTCCAAGGAGATCCAATCAATCCATCCAAAATTTTAGGAGATCAGTCCTGGGTGTTCATTGGAAGGACTGATGTTGAAGCTGAACCTCCTATACTTTGGCCACCTGATGGGAAGAGCTGACTCATTTGAAAAGACTCTGATGCTGGGAAAGATCGAAGGCAGGAGGAGAAGGGGACAACAGAGGATGAGATGGTTGGATGGCATCACCTACTCAATGGACATGAGTTTGAGCAAACTCCAGGAGTTGGTGATGGACATTGAGGTTGGTGTGATGCAGCCCATAGGGTTTCAAAGAGTTGGACATAACTGAGCAACTGAACTGAACGGAATTGAATATTAATAATACTTTTTATTTATAATAATTTTATAAATAAGCTTATTCATAATATAATAATATGTTATATATTATTTTACTATTTCATCATGAATTTAGAGCCTCAGAGAAAAGGTTCCAGATGCTGGAATGCAGTCTAACATTGAAAATTTGGTAGACAAAGAACTCAAAATATTCTTGGGTATATTAATTTTATATAGTTTATACATGGAAACCTAAAGTACTGTTTTCCAGGATGACAGGATACTTGTATTTAATTAGCTATGAAAAGGCCCTACTATATTTTTAGCTAAGCATCTAGTAAAACCTCATTAACTGAGACTAAAAGATGATCACTTAATGTGAATTATAAATTATATAGCATTTAAAGAAATATAGTGGTCTTCATTTAGTGAAACAGGAAAATTGTGTTTAACTAACTTACTAATGGATGTAGATAATACATGTTCCTACCTCTACCACCTTTTGGGTAGGGAGTTTATGTTAAGGTTAATTAAGGTCAAATGAGGTTATAAATATTGGGGTCCTGATTTCATAAGATTAGTGTTCTTATACGAAGAGATACCAGAGAGCTTTCTCTTGCTCCATGTGCACACACAGTGAGAGGATGACCACTGACAAGTCAAGAGAAGGAGCCTCAGAATGAAATGTACCTCACCAGCATATTCAATTTACTAGCTTCCAGAACTATTGTTTAAGTTACCCAACCTGTGATATTTTTTTATGGCAGCTTCAGCTGACTAGTATAGGCACCATCATCACTAGTGGTGAGGCTGTTTTGCATGAAGGAGGGTGGATTCTCTCACAGTGATGGAAGAAGTATGGCTGTGGTTGATGAATCAATTTGTGAAAAAGTATTGTTAATTCTTCTGTAGTTCACTTCAGTCACTCAGTCACGTGCAACTCTTTGACACCCCATGGACTGCAGGACACCAAGCTTCCCTGTCCATCACCAAATCCCGGAGCTTGGTCAGACTCCTGTCCATCGAGTTGGTGATGCCATCCAACCATCTCGTGCTCTGTCATCCCCTTTTCCTTCCACCTTCAATCTTTCCCAGCATCAGGGTCTTTTCCAGTGAGTCAGTTCTTTGCATCAGGTGGCCAAAGTATTGGCGCTTCAGCTTCAGCATCCGTCTTTCCAATGAATATTCAGGACTGATTTCCTTTAGGATGGACTGGTTGGATCACCTTGCAGTCTAAGGGACTCTATGGAGTCTTCTCCAACATCACAGTTCAAAAGCATCAATTCTTTGGCTCTCAGCTTTCTTTATGGTCCAACTCATATCCATACATGACTACTGGAAAAACCATAGCTTTGACTATATGAACTTTTGTCGGCAAAGTAATGTCTCTGCTTTTTAATATACTGTCTAGATTTGTCATTGCTTTTCTTCCAAGGAGCAAGCGTCTTTTAATTTCATGCCTGCCATCACCATCTGCAGTGATTTTGGAGACCAAGAAAATAAAGTCTGTCACTGTTTCCATTGTTTCCCCATATCTTTGTCATAAAGTGATGGGACCAGATGCCATGATCTTAGTTTTTTGACTGTTGAGTTTTAAGCCAGCTTTTTCACTCTCCTCTTTCACTTTCATCAAAAGACTCATTATTTCCTCTTTGCTTTCTGCCATAAGGGTGTTGTTATCTGCATATCTGAGGTTATTGATATTTCACCCAGCAATCTTGATTCTGGCTTGTGCTTTATCCAGCCCAGCTTTTTGCATGATGTACTCTGCATTTAAGTTAAATAAGTAAGAAGACAATATACAGCCTTGACATACTCCTTTCTCAATTTGGAATCAGTCCATTTTTCTTCTGTAGAGTTCCAGAAAAAAAAAAAAATTCCTAAGAGAGCTGAGTGAAATCCTGCTATTTAATGGTGGAGCACATGGATTTTATTGGTATTTATCTAATTTATCAATGCAGGACTGCAAATATCAATTGACTCTCACAAGATGTTGAGATCTCCCTCATGGGGGAAAAAAAAGGTATCCATGAGTTTAGGACAGAAATAAAAGGAAAATTATGATTTGTAATTTTTTTTTAATTTCCCCCCATCCTCCATTTTATATGTTAATCTTTCTACTTTTTAAATGGAGCTGCGGTTATACATGAGGGGATGTGTTTTTTCTTACTTGGTCCTTATTTCTAACATCCACTTGGAGTATATGCTGAAGTCATTTGTATACATCTAAGCTGTACTTGAGGCTTCCCAGATGGCACAGTGGTAAAGAATCCTCCTGGCAGTGCAGGAGACACAGGAGACATGGGTTTGATCCCTCAGTCAGGAAGATCCCCTGGAGAAGAAAGTGGTAACCACTCCAGTATTCTTATCTATAAAATCCCATGGACATAGGAGCCTGGTGGTCTATAGTCCATGGGGTCACAAAGAGTTGGACACAACTGAGCAACTGAGCCTAGCTGCAAGCTGTAGTTCTTATAGTGTCCAGCTGGAGACTTGACATCAGTACATTTTCCTGGGAACCTACAAGCCATGGTATTCCTTATCTTTTCATGTTACCTCAGAGGCTCATGACTATTGCAAAGGGGACCAAGTAATTCTGGTTTAATACGTGTCTTTGGATTGCATATTTATTATTCTCCTTTTGTCCCCTCAGACACCTTTCTACAGTGCCTCAAAAATCTCAATTTATCACTAGACTGCTTCACCAGCTCACTTTCTTTCCACCTTTGATTGGTTTCAGTAATGAGAGGCATCCAGTGGTGAGGGGAGTGGCAGGCCAGAGTATTTATAACTTACCAAACATTCAGCCTCGCTAGAGTTCTACAGTTGCTGGTTCTTCTACAGCAGTGGTTTTCAACCTGAAGCAATTTTGCACTTCCCCACCCCTGGTAGAGGAACATTTAGTAGCTAATATCTGAAGGCATTTCTATCATCAAGATTGAAGTGTTCAAGATAAGAGACTGTCAAATCTGAACTATTTCTGGTATCTTATACAGTCAGCAAAAACAGGACTGGGAGCTTACTGTGGCTCAGATCATTAACTCCTTATTGTCAAATTCAGACTGAAATTGAAGAAAGTAGGGAAAACCACTAGACCATTCAGGTATGACCTAAATCAAATTCCTTATGACTATACAGTGCAAGTGAGAAATAGATTTAAGGGACTAGATCTGATAGAGTGCCTGATGGACTATGGATGGAGGTTCGTGACATTGTATAGGAGACAGGGATCAAGACCATCCCCAAGAAAAAGAAATGCAAAAAAGCAAAATGGCTGTCTAAGGAGGCTTTACGAATGAATAGCTGTGAAAAGAAGAGAAGCGAAAAGCAAAGAAGAAAAGGAAAGATATAAGCATCTGAATGCGGAGTTCCAAAGAATAGCAAGAAGAGATAAGAAAGCCTTCCTCAGCAATCAATGCAAAGAAATAGAGGAAAACAATAGAATGGGAAAGACTAGAGATCTCTTAGAGAAAATTACAGATACCAAGGGAACATTTCATGCAAAGATGGACACAATAAAGAACAGAAATGATAGAAACCTAACAGAAGCAGAAAATATTAAGAAGAGGTGGCAAGAATACACAGAACTGTACAAAAATATTTCACAAACTAGATAATCATGATGGTGTGATCACTCACCTAGAGCCAGGCATCCTGGAATGTGAAGTCAAGTGGGCCTTAGAAAGCATCACTATGAACAAAGCTAGTGGAGGTGATGGAATACCGGTTGAGCTATTTCAAACCCTAAAAGATAATGCTGTGAAAGTACTGCATTCAATATGTCAGCAAATTTGGAAAACTCAGCAGTGGCCACAGGACTGGAAAAGGTCAGTTTGCATTCCAATCCCAAAGAAAGGAAATGCCAAAGATTGCTCAATCTACTGCACAATTGCACTCATCTCAAACTCTAGTAAAGTAATGCTCAAAATTCTCCAAGCCAGGCTTAAGCAATACATGAACTGTGAACTTTCAAATGTTCAAGCTGGTTTTAGAAAAGACAGAGGAATGGGCGATCAAATTGCCAACATCTGCTGGATCATTGAAGAAGCAAGAGAGTTCCAGAAGAGCATCTATTTTTGCTTTACTGACTATGCCAAAGCCTTTGACTGTATGGATCACAATAAACTGTGGAAAATTCTTCAAGAGATGGAAATACCAGACCACCTGATCTGCCTCTTGAGAAATTTGTATGCAGGTCAGGAAGCAACAGTTAGAACTAGACATGGAAAAACAGACTGGTTCCAAATAGGAAAAGGAGTACATCAAGGCTGTATATTGTCACCCTGCTTATTTAACTTCTGTGCAGAGTACATCATGAGAAATGCTGGGCTGGATGAAGCACAAGCTGGAATCAATATTGTCGGGAGAAATATCAATAACCTCAGATATGCAGATGACACCACCCTTATGGCAGAAAGTGAAGAAGACTGAAGAGCCTCCTGCTGAAAGTGAAAAAGGAGAGTGAAAAAGTTGGCTTAAAGCTCAACATTCAGACAACTAAGATCATGGCATCCGATCCCATCACTTAATGGGAAATAGATGGAGAAACAGTGGAAACAGTGTCAGACTTCATTTTTCTGGGCTCCAAAATCACTGCAGATGGTGATTGCAGCCATGAAATTAAAAGACGCTTACTCCTTGGAAGGAAAGTTATGACCAACCTAGATAGCATATTCAAAAGCAGAGACGTTACTTTGCCAACAAAGGTCCATCTAGTTAAGGCTATGGTTTTTCCTGTGGTCATGTATGGATGTGAGAGTTGGACTATAAAGAAAACTGACTACGGAAGAACTGATGCTTTTATTTATTTTTTTAAAAATATAAATTTATTTTTTTTAGTTGGAGGTTAATTACTTTACAGTATTTGCCGGGAGCCACCACGGGAGATCCCACCCATGACAAAGGTCATGCGGAGAGAACCTGACAGGCAAAGGCAGATCAGGCCTTGAGGGATTCCCTGGATCTGCTCGAGCATCTACCCCCAAACCAGAATCTGTCTGTCTTACTATTTTGTGCCTTTCACCAACTCTTCTGACATTAACAGGGGGCTATCCCCGACCACCTTTCTCTGGAAAAAATCAACTTAGGGCTTTAGTTGATAAGTCTCCTGAGCATGAAAGGAATATTTCTATTTTAACCCCTCTGATGGCTTTCTAGCTTGCCTGACAGGTTTATCCAGACTCTTGCAGCTACACATGTGATTGTTCACAGCCTCCCAACCATGGGAGACATGGGAAGCCTAAAACATTCTAAAAATATAGAGCCTTTCGAAGAGTTAAAAACTATTAGAGTAGTGCTGGTGTAGGATTTCATTGTTGAGCCAATGCTTGCTGCCAAGTTCCCATATCCCTTATCCATTGGGCACCTGGGAGTGCATTGGTTAACATAGTTGGAATGTAAGAAAAACAAGTAGCAGCCTTGGAATTAACCACATCAGACCTTTGAGCTAATTGGTTCTTTCTTTGTTGTAACTCACTGCACCTTTGCTCCCTGAGAATGTAACTCTGTTTAGCACTTTCCTAGGCTGACATAGATTAGAAATATAAAGAAAAAACACTTCAAGGGAAAATAAGTTTCCTGGTTGAGCAGCCTTTATCAAAAAAGGGTCATAAAATGTCCACAGGCCTCCAAGGCCAGAAGATAATGTACACAACATTGTTTGTGGGAAAGGTATGTGGGAAAAAATCCTGGTTTCGATAAAGACAAAACAGATGTAATGTTTGGGCTGACTCTGCATGACTTTGCATCTTTCATTTCCCTCTATGTACAAGTCAAGGTATAAAAGTTCCTTTTGAAAATAAAGTTATGGGCCTCGCTCACCAAAGCTTGGTCTCCCCGTGTAATTCTTTTTTCCTTTTTTCTCCTTTTCTCTCTCTGTTCTTCTTTCAGGATGACTCCTTGGGGCACAGGGGCTCTCTGAGTTCACTTTTTTGCCTGGGCTTCTAAGACCTGATCGGGAAGGTGCCCTGCGCCTTCACTGGGGAGGGGACGTCCTGTGTCCTCACCCTACCGAGAGGGCGCCTGTGGCCTCCGTGAACAGAGCAAGTTCCGTGCCAGGAGCTTTATTGGCTTTCTGTGTTAACCAAGGAAGGTCAAGCCTCTGTTCTCTTCGCTTTGCTATCCTTTCGCCAATGCTGTCATCCTGAGGGTACCCCTGGATCCTGCTGGGGCTGGACCCCGGCAAGTATTGTATTTTTTTTGCCATATATCAACATGAATCCGCCACAGGTATACACGTGTTCCCCATCCTGAACCCTCCTCCCTCCTCCCTCCCTATATGAAATGAATTGCCAGTCCAGGTTCGATGCATGATACTGGATGCTTGGGGCTGGTGCACTGAGACGACCCAGAGGGATGGTAGAGGGAGAATTGATGCTTTTAAAGTGTGGTGTTGGAGAAGACTCTATAGAGTGCCTTGGACTGCAAGGAGATCCAACCAGTCCATCCTAATGGAGATCACTTCTGGGTGTTCATTGGAAGGACTGATGTTGAAGCTGAAACTCCAATACTTTGACCACCTAATGTGAAGAGCTGACTCACTTGAAAAGACCCTGATGCTGAGAAAGATTGAGGGCAGAAGGAGAAGGGGACGACAGAATATGAGATGGTTGGATGGCATCACTGACTCAATGGACATGGGTTTGGGTGGACTCCGGGAGTTGGTGATGGACAGGTAGGTCTGGTGTGCTGTGATTCATGGGGTCACAAAGAGTCGGACACAACTGAGCGACTGATGTGAACTGAGTGGTTAGAGGCCAGTGAGGCTACTAAACATCCTACAATGCACAAGACATACCTAACAACCGACAGAGAATCATCTGATTTAAAGTCAAAGTGCCACTGTCAAGGTACCCTGTGCTGTATTTACAGCTCTTTTTAGATGGAGGAGCTCTCTTTTGTTTTTCACAACTATTGTGCCTACTTGTATCTGAGCAGACTGTATCTTCCCTCTATCCCTTCAGGCCTTGGGGGTGAGAGTTCAGGAGCAGCTTCCTGCTGTTTCTGTTTAAATTCTTCACCATGCTTTGTAGGTCTCCCCTAATGCTGCTCTCATCTCTGTACAATTCCCTTCATTAAACTCTCTTTCGTTAAAATTTTGGTGTGCAATGCTTCTCTGTGGGACTCTAAGTGACAGAGTTTTAGTTTTACTTGTAGGAATTGATATGAACATTAAACATCATGTTCATTTTGCTTAAAATTTTAAGCGGGATGGCAAACTTCCAGCAGTACTAGTTGGTAGCATTTATGGAGTTTGTCTCTGGGCCACTCATTTTTATAAGTCCTTGATGTGATCAACTTAGTGTTCACAAAAGTTCTTTGATTTAAATGCTAATATGATTCTCATTTAGAAGATAGTAAAACTGAGGCAGACGGGTGAAATGACTTGCCCAAGGTCACATATTGAAAATGGCTCTCAAGCCTGGGTGTTTACCTCAGGCAGCGCACTTCAGTAGAAAAGCTCTATAATATCTGTAACATAAAACATCATTGTTGGTGGTATGAATCATTCAAATAATCACAAAGAAATTGTCACAGTAGCAACTCTTGGTAGCATTCTATACTCCCACTCTGCATAACTTTTTTTCTCTTTACTTCTCTATTCCTACTTTCTTCTTGCCTCTCATTTCTCTTTTGTTTCTCTTTTCCCTTTCTTCTTGCATGCCTCTTCACCTCCCACTGTTCCCTCCTTGCCTATTTTAACAAAACTTAGGTCTGCCTCGGGTACCTAAATGCTAAAATAAACTAGGTTCATTTTTTAGTCAGAATGACATTCAAACCATTAGGAACAGAAAGTATGTATGGAATATTAATTAAGGCTATTTGCAAGATTTAATGAAATGGTAAGTATAAAATCAAACTTTAGTTTTCCAAGTGCTAGTGTCTTAAAGAAAGAGTATAAGGAATTTTTGTTATATAATCAATTGAATCTTAAAGTCTATATTTTAAAAACCCAGAAAAAGCAGGTTTTAATTTATATACGTATTATATAGAGATATGAAGCTTTTTTTAAAGGCATAGTTTATTTTCATAAGGGCTTTGGTTTGAAAATACAAAATGCTGAATTTTAAAAGTAGCAGTCTCTCTGAAAATACCTTTTAAAAGTGGTCAAGTTGATTCATTCTCTAAGGAATTATGACAGTAAGGGAAAAAGTATACCTGCTATTTTATATGCAATTATCCTAATACAGGAACCTATTCCATCCATTTTTCACAATAAATATGTACAGTGCTTAACATCAAAAGCCGAGTTGGCCTGACACTATGAAAATGGATACATTGGTGGATAAATGAAATAAGATTTTTCTTAGAGGAAATATTGGATTTTTATTAAGTTAATTAGGAATTCATAGCATGCAAAGAATCAATGTTTTTTAAAAGAAATAAGTACTCTTTCTAATATACAAGTTATGTTTTCCTAGGGGAATAAATTTTTTCTAATTTCTATTACTGAAAAGTGAAAGTGAAAGTTGGTCAGTTGCATTGGACTCTGCAACCCCTGGATTGTAGCATGCCAGGCTTCTCTGTCCATGGAATTCTCAAGGCCAGAATACTGGAGTGGGTAGCTATTCCCTTCTCCAGAGGATCTTCCCAATCCAGGGATTGAACTCAGGTCTCCCACTTTGCAGGCAGATTGTTTACCATGTGAGCCACCAGAGAAGCCCAAGAATACTGCAGTGGGTAGCTTATCCCTTCTCCAGGGGTCTTCCTGACTCAGGAATCGAACCAGGGTGTCCTGCATTGCAAGTGGATTGAGAGCAATGCACAACATGCTTGTCCTAAAATTACATATAGAAAGAGTTAAGAATGGAACTTGATACTTGTAAATTCAAAATGCTCTTCTACTTGGTCTTCTTATGGACGAAAGTAACCTTCAGAAACAAGAAAACAAACCACACTATTTCTTATGGCAATTTTCTCTGTAACTAACACTCTCACAATTCAAAAGCAAAGCATTATGATGACATTTTGGAAATTTAACTGAAATCAGGATGTGATTCCTCCTGCCTAAAACTATCCTGAATAACTGAAGAATTGGGAGAGATTAATTGCCTTGTTCATTCTCTGCAGGGAACAGAATGTGCTGGAGATAAACTATATTGAAATTCATATGAAACTGACACAGAGAAATATCTTCTTTTGATGTGTCTAATTAGTGTTATAAAGATGTTTGAATAAGATACCAAATGAAGCATCCTGTAGCACTGCTTAAGAAATGACTCATGTTTCTTGGGGGGTTGCTCATAATCCCCACTAGTTTCAGGCCCAGTCAGGCTATAAAGTAAGTATTTCTTTTAATAGCCATTAAAAGAGGCAGGTGAAGATCATTAACATCTCCATGGGACTTGAAATATCATTCTGCTACCTTGGTTTCATAAACTGTTACTGCTACTTAAGAGATTTCTCTTTATTTAAATGACTAAATCTACCCTGAAAAAACAAAAATATTTTTTGAAATGATTCCTCTATGTTGTTTTATTCCTAGTCACATGTAGACCCAGAAAAATGTCCATATAAGTAAAATGAAGGGATTACTTTGGAAGATATTTAAGGTCTACTTCGACTTATTTGGGGGAAGGAAATGGCAACCTACTCCAGTATTCTTGCCTGGAGAATTCCATGGACAGAGGAGCCTGGCTGCAGTTCATGGGGTTGCAAAGAGTTGGACACAACTGAGCTACTGACACTTGGACTTATTTTGCATTTTTTGTGAATACAATTTTTTTTTTCTGTTGAGAGTAGTTGACAATGATAATATAACAAGTGGTGACATTAATTAGATGAATTTGGGATTTGAGATATTTAAAGAAGCTCAATTGTTACTGAAAAAAAAATCATTCTAAGGTGCTATGCACAAGGTCCTTTAAATATCTCACTTATAGTAGTGCAGTCCATCCCACCTAGAAACTTCTTGGAAATGCAAAATCTCAGGTCTCACCCCAGACTTCATGAATCTGAGTCAGCATTTCAAGAAGGCTTCTACTTGCTTCATATGCATGTTCAAGTTTTGATACATTGCTTTAGCAAATCAGTTTTTTTCACAATAATCATCTACCAGAATGGTGATGGTATTTATACCAGATGAACCCAATGTTTCCATTGTGCCTAGATCCAAAAATTAATCAAAAGAAAAAAATAATTTTTTGGGGTAGATCCCACTGAAGTGGTTATTTGGACCAGCAACAGCAGCATGACCTGTTTTAACTTGTTAGAAATGCAAATAATTTTACCCCTCCTCAGATCTACTGAATCAAATTTCTGGGTTCAGGGCTCAGGAATCTGTTTGAACAGGTCCTACAGCTGATTCTAATGCACAATGTGGCTTTGAAAGTGGGAGCTGAAGAATTATTGGACATAGATAATCAGGCTGAAAAATAGTTTACTGGAGTTACTAAATAATAAAACAAAAGTTCCTAAAAGAGGCTTAGAGGGAAAGGACATATTTCCATAAACAATGCCATGTTTTAAAGAATTTGTAACATAATATGTGTGGAATAGATAATGATTGTTATATTTTCTTCAACTCTAAGTAAATTGTTGTCCTTCAAAATTCATAAAATACTAGCTCCTTTACAGAACCCACGTCCCCTAAACAGTATTGTTTTGCCATTCTGAAACCCCATCCTCACTATTTGTACAAAGAATCTTGGGAGATTGCTTCAAATATAAAATTTCGAGAGGGTAGATATTTGCTCTCATATCTATGTAGTCCCCCGGCATCTAGCCCCTTACCTGGGATACAGTTGTTGTCTAAATGTGTTTCCATTTATTTGTTAAAGTTTTGTTTAGGGATGAAAAGGCCTATTTATTTTCCTGGTTTAGAAGCTGTCCTATTGGACTTCCCTGGTGGCTTAGACAGTAAAGCGTCTGTCTACAGGGAGACCTGGGTTTGAACCCTGGGTTGGAAAGATCCCCTGGAGAAGGAAACGGCAATCCACTCCAGTACTATTGCCGGGAAAATCCCATGGACAGAGGAACCTGGTAGGCTACAGTCCATGGGGTCGCAAAGAGTCGGACAGGACTGAGCGACAGT
This sequence comes from Bos taurus, assembly GCF_002263795.3. Classification (NCBI taxonomy): domain Eukaryota; kingdom Metazoa; phylum Chordata; class Mammalia; order Artiodactyla; family Bovidae; genus Bos; species Bos taurus. The sequence continues at coordinate 59,468,513 of NC_037338.1, read as the reverse complement.
TTTCACTTTCCTTATTTTCCTTAAAGATGAATAACTACCTATAAAATACATTGAAGTCCTCTGATTAAAAGTAAGCTGTGTTAAGAATTTCTCCTTTTATGTATTATGCATTAAAAAAATCTACCAACAAAGTCACAGAAGGTCTTTTACCCCCCAGTAGTACAATTGAAACATTTGACATACATAAAATATGTCTCCATTTTCATCCATTTAAATCTGTAATTGTTTCTGTGTCCCTTGGAGAGCTTTTCTAGGTCAACTAAGTACTCACACTGTGTTACATGTTCCAAGAGTCCAAGTTAGTTTCACTCTCTAATCCTCAAAAAATAGGTTGCTAGCAAATGTTACTCATTTATACAATAGTTTGAAAGATCCAAGGAAAATTTTGACTCTTGGTCAAATGTAAGCCCTTGCAGTTATTAGATTTCTTATTAACATTATTATTCCTAGCTTTCTAATAATTTCTTTTTTCTCAGGTTCAATCCTGAAAAACAAACCAAAAATTAACAACAACAAAAAAATGTGACAAAGAATTGTGGAAAATACAGTGATATGATTACAAATGCCTAATCTTCATCTTGTCTCACTTTCAACTCAAAGAAATGACTAAAGGGTGAAAAAGATGCCATGTGTGTGTGTGTGCGTGTGCATGCACGCATGCACATGTACACCTGCATGCAGGGGTTGGAATTGCAGTACCAGTAATTTGGAAACAGTAAAAAGTATTACCCTCTTGCCATCACCTTAGAGGATTTGGGGGACACTTTAATGCAGCGATAACCATCTAGAAGAAGAAAAACAATGGCTTGCTCAGAACTACTCAGTCTGGTTTAGATGAGTGAGTGATGTTGCTCAGTTGTGTCTGACTCTTTGCGACCCCATGGACTGTAGCCTACCAGGCTCCTCCGTCCATGGGATTTTCCAGGCAAGAGTACTGGAGTGGGTTGCCATTTCCTTCTCCAGAGGATCTTCCCAACCCAGGGATTGAACCCGGGTCTTCCACATTGTAGGCAGACGCTTTACCATCTGAGCTACCAGGTAAGTCCATTTAGATGAGACTGAGGCAAAATATGACTAAAATTGTCTTATTCATAAGAATGAGGGATGGAAGGGAAGTGGGGCAGCAGCAAAGCCTCCATGTGGAATCCTTTTGACCACTGTATTTCCTCAGTAGTCTTAAGTAGCTGCCAGGAAGGCCTGTCACCTCAAACAGCTTTGGCTAGATTACTTCCCTAGAGCATCAAGAAGGGTGTATGTAGCACCCCGAATCATTTCCAGATGAACTGGAATAGTTTGGTTTAAGACTAACCTGGAATATACCTCAGGGCAAATACAGTATAGGAGTCCAAACCAGAACTGAGAGGATCTTCCTCTTGACAGACCCCAGGGACTAAACTCTTCCTTTGCCTCTGAAGTTCTAGGATTCTGAATTTTGAGTGCCTTCCACTTAATATCCAGAAGGACACTTATACTGTCCATGGAAGAAATGGGGGATAGGAGGAAAACCCACCCAGGTGATTTTGGTGGAAATTGAAGCCCAGAGTTTTTCTCATGTCTGAAAGAGAGAGAAAAAAGAACAAAATAAACATTAAAACATAGATGGGCAGGTGTGAGACAAATGCAAATATTTACAGGAAATTACTTAAGAATAGGTAAAAAGTTGTGGGCAAAAAGAACCAGAAAGTTAGCTGCTGCTGCTGCTAAGTTACTACAGTCGTGTCCGACTCTGTGCGACCCTATAGACGGAAGCCCACCGGGCTGCCCCGTCCCTGGGGTTCTCCAGGCAAGAACACTGGAGTGGGTTGCCATTTCCTTCTCCAGTGCAACGTCTAAATAAAAGATCTGTCTGCTTGGGCTGAACTGAGCTGTAACTTATCTGCTGTTTTAAACACTTTAGTCCACTTTTCCAAATTTTTGTTGCTATGAGGCAAGAACTGAGATGAGAAATAAACCTACCTGACAAATCTAAAAACTATTTGTACTAAAATATGCCCCTACTCAATTGAAATTCTCAATACATAAGGTTTTTAAAGTTTCAGAAACCATGAACAGAAGGCATATATATTTGAGGGGGAGGTTAAAAGCACTACTATTGCATGTAGGTAGAACCGGACAAAAACAAAATAAGAAAGCAATTTCAAAATAATTTAAAAAACATTTACTGAGAATCAGGTAGTAAATAGATATACTTTCCAGGTGCCCCTAGTGGTAAATAATCTGCCTGCCACTGCAAGGACACAGGAGACACAGGTTCCATCCTTGGGTTGGGAAGATCCTCTGGAGGAGGGCGTGGCAATCCACTCCAGTATTCTTGCCTGGAAAATCCCATGGACAGGGGAGCCTGGCGGGCTGCAGTCCATAGGGTCACAAAGAGTGGGACATGACTGCAGTGACTTAGCACAAATAAATCTTGATGATGTGTGTGTGTGCTTGCTTGCTTAGTTGTGTCTGACTCTTTGTGACCCCACAGACTGTAGCCCACCAGCCTCCTCTGTCCATGTAATTTTACAGGCAAGAATACTGGAGTGGGTTGAAATTTTTATTTTCTAGGGGATATTCCCCATCCAGGGATTGAACCTGCATCTCCTATGTCTCCTGCATTGGCAAGAGGATTCTTTATCACTGAGATATCTGGGAAGCCTGTTGCTGCTGCTACTGCTGCTAAGTCGCTTCAGTTGTGTCCGACTCTGTTCGACCCCATAGAGGGCAGCCCACCAGGCTCCCCTGTCCCTGGGATTCTCCAGGCAAGAACACTGGAGTGGGTTGCCATTTCCTTCTCCAATGCATAAAGGTGAAAAGTAAAAGTGAAGTCGCTCAGTCGTGTCCGACTCTTCTCGACCCTATGGACTGCAGCCTACCAGGCTCCTCCATCCATGGGGTTTTCCAGGCAAGAGTACTGGAGTGGGGTGCCATTGCCTTCTCTGGAGCCTGTTGATGGAATACTAATTAAAAAAAGAAAAAATGGAGCATAATTACTGAAAAAGACAAATATGTAAAAGCAATAATAAACTAAGAGAACCTTTACCTTCCCCTAACTTGGACTAGATTTTAAAATTTCCTGACAATAGACCTCTACTCTACCTTTTTTTTTTTTTAAACAGTGTTTATTTTAGAAAACTTGCAGTTATAAATACTTTCTCTTCCCCTGTAAGATCTAAGTCTTCTCTCAGCCTCTTGGCAGTTCTACAACCCAGGAATATCTTTTTCAAAGAATTTTGAAAAGTAATCATTAAAAAAATAGCATCCCTATCTCTTAGTCTCTGTGGGATGGTCAAGAAGCACCAATTAGCAACACAAATGGCCCAATCATATTGATCAACTTTGCCTGAATGGCATCCAGTGACTTTCCACTAGCTCACAAAGGGCTTACTCACTGTCCAGCCTTGTTTCAGCAGAGCAGCTCAGTTCAATCTCCTACTTATTGCAATCGTCTTTAATAAAATCTTTCTTGCCTATTTAAGTTTGTATAGTGGAATTTTTCTTTGACAAAAACCCATATAGTTTCAATAAAAGCTATGTATATTACAGGCCATATACCGTATATGTGGGTGAGTAAAATGATAAATTTTTCATTATTTGTCATCACCATTTTATATGTAATTTCACTATAGAAGTTGAAATGAAAAGAAAGGTTGCTAATTCCAAAGTAGATTTAAAGGAAAGAAACAACCAAAAATAAATCAAAGATAAAACATTTAAGTAATATAAATTTAAATTCTCAAAGATGTGATATATAGACAGAATAATACATCAAAGAAATATATAAAATCAAAATATTTTAGGGGAAAAAAATCACTAGAAATCCAAAGAGAAACGAATAGTTCCTTTCAGTTTTTCATAGACCATGTGGAAAAAATAAAAGTTGTAAAAAGTTTAATCTTGGAATCAATGTTTATTTACTAGGTGTAATACGTTTTCAGAATTCTTAAATTCCATTGTTGTCAAATATATGTTTAATTTAACATAATTAGAGCTGTTTAGAAGAAAAAATTAATAATATAGTAAATGCAACCATAATAACTAATTTTAAATTAGTTAATGATTTCTGAAACTTTTAATTGTTGCTAGGGAAATGATTTAAATTGTGAAGGGGTGTATTTCTAGAGTTGAGGTTTTTATTAAATACATAGCAATTACTTAAGCTTGTATTCAAAATTTATAAATTACTTATAAATGTCATTTAACCTTTAATCTTTTTTATCCTCTAAATATATATTATTATGTATCTTAGAGATATGCATGCTTAGGTACAGGAGAACATTGTTTACAAAATGACCAATGTTAATTACTATTGGAAACAATTCAAATCCTATCAACTTGGAATGAATAAATAAATTGCATTATTTTCATTTAGAGGAAAATATATTAATAGAACCTTAATTCTTTTGGTATTAAAATACTAAGAGTAAACAAACTAAACATGTGCTTCAAGAAACTAAAACAAATTTTATTTATTTATTTATTTTTTAAAACAAATTTTAAAAAATAATGAAATAAATCTGTGAGAGAAAAAGATATCTCAAGAAGGGTTTTAACAAATTATTGACTAATATAAAACAATTAAATATTATTAATCATTTAATTTTTTCTCTGAAAACTGCTATAAAATAATGACAAATACATTTTCCTTGTGCTAATCCATGTATTCTTTTTTCCCTGACATGTTTAACAAATATATTATTTAACAAGTTTAATTGCACTTTCCACAATCAGACCTCGGGAGATTGGTGCATAGTACACAAAACAGGCAGGGTCTCTGTCTTACACACTAATATTATATGACCAAGTAAATGGTCAGATTGGGAAGATGACATTCCTGGCAGAGGGAAAACAGGTGCAAAATCATGAGGCAAGAGAAGACAATAGCATTTTTGAAAGGAATCCAAGGTGACAGTACTTGTGTGTGTGCATGTGTATATGTGTGTTTGGGGTACTTTAACTGCAATGCTCAATTAGCATTTTAGAATGTGATGAGAGAAATATGTATATGAGCTTATGCTAAAAGGAATCACAGCAAAAGTAATTAGTAATATCTAGATTATTCATTAGGAAAAATGTAGAACTAGAGGGTTAACAAAATGATTTTTTAAATTAAAATTTTCTTGCATTTACCTTATTTAATTGCTAAAGTGAGAAAATGCAAACAACTGTATATTTTTAGAAGCTCATTGTCAAATAAGCTTTAATATTTTGAACTAAATATCCCTACTGCTGCTGCTGCTAAGTCGCTTCAATCGTGTTCGACTCTGTGCGACCCCGTAGACGGCAGCCCAGCAGGCTCCCCCATCCCTGGGATCCTCCCCTCCAGGCAAGAATACAGGAGTGGGTTGCCATTTCTTTCTCCGATGCATGAAAGTGAAAAGTGAAATTGAAGTCGCTCAGTTGTGTCTGACTCTTAGCGACCCCATGGACTGCAGCCCACCAGGGTCTTCCGTCCATGGGATTTGCCAGGCAAGAGTACTGGAGTGGGGTGCCATTGCATTCTCCAAACACTAGATTAAGGTTTCTGAAAAAGAATCCCAGTTTCTTTAGTTAAAAAGTTATTCAAATAAAAAATACTGCATTAATTTATGTATTGTAATACTATTCAGACTTTGAAAATTATGATGGAAAGCATATTTAAGGTCAGAAAAACCATATATATATATATATATATATATATGTCAAATGAAAAATTTTGATAAATTACTATACTTCCATTAAAATAAATCTAGCACATATGCCTATGCACAGATATGAATGTTGTGTTTTCCACTGGGTGATGAATTTAAGCTGGCTTTTATGCTCTTCTTTTATAAACATGTAATATGAATAAATGCTATCTTATTAAAATTAAATATTCTATGTAATTTCATTTATTTATGTTGTTTTTATTATTAAATGATAAGTCTAATATTCTCTTCATTTCATGCAAGAAGAGCTCCCCATAATCTTATTAATATCAAAATTCCATATCTGAATAACTTCTTAAAATACTAGTAAGTGTGTTGGCCAGTAATTTTGTCAAGACAGAATGTCCTTCCATGTGATTTTTTATTTACTCATTTTTCACAAATATGAAATACTAAGACAGTTAATAAAACTTACAGAAAACTACCCAGCCCAGATGTAATGAAATGTTTCCTTAAATCAATTAGTTCTCACAAAATTAATTCAATTCAAATAAAGATTCACAGTAACTGACTGGCAGACTGCACTCTAGGATGCACTGTAGCAACTTGGGGCTTTGTCATTGTATTCTATCCAATCCTAATTCCTAATTCCTAATTCCTTATAGGTAGTGTTCTCTAGTTTACAATATGACCATATCAACATTCAATTAATTCTGCAGCTAAAAATAAACTATTTAGATGTTAGTCCTCCAAAGATATCTTGCTACATGTATTCTCAAAGAAGTAAGTATAAACAACTATTTGAAAATTCTGATCTTGTGCTTATATTGGTATCTGTATTTTAAACAGTCTGCATAAAATTTAGGAATGAGAACTTTTTAAATAATTGAATTGCAGTATTGTAATGAGAAGAATCTTTTCTCAAATATCTGCTACAGTTTCCTTTCTTAAGCATGTGGAACAAGTTCTCTGATAAAATTAATAATTTGAAGGACTAAGAAAAATAGAGTATTAATTTCTAATGATGTGCTTCATATCATCAATTGTATTTTTTTAAGTGGCTCAGTAAAACTTCTCATGAAGCCAAATTTCATGAAAGTGAGTTTCAGTTGGAAAACCAAATAGTTTATATCAGATCATCAGTAATCACTGTTTGCTTGGTAATCCTGGAATTATCCTTTTTTATTTACTTTAGAATGTGTTTTAAGTGTTTATGTTGTCTACCAATAATTTTATTTATGTAACACAATTAATAATCTTCTTCATAAAAAGATAGAACTAGAGTAAATGGTTGTATGGTATATATTAAAATAAAAAATATATTTTATTTTTTATATAATTGAAATACTGCAAATATCTGGTGGAAAATAAAATTGACTTTGATGAATAAGAAGTTTAACAAATCTATATTTAAACTGATAGTATGGCTTAAATCAATCATGGTTTTGAGTTTGGTTATAATGAAGCTTATTGAATGACAAAGACCAATCGGATAGAATCTACAAAGTTGGATGAGGAAGAAAAATTATTACCTGTTGGTCAATCAGAAGCAAAATGAACCACTAATACAATTATGTAAAGATTAAAAATAAAATAAAATTAGAAAAAAAAAAAAGAAAGAGAACATTTAAAAAATAAATAAATAAAATAAAATTAAGAAAAAAAAAAAAAAGAAATATCTTCAGCAAAAGTTAATCAATGACAGTGCACTTGACTGATTTCTGAACAATATGTACTTTAGCTGAAAGATATCTAGGCTTCCCTATCTTTTTAATAGTTTGTGAATCCAGAAAACATAAGTTATATGAGTTTCTTGGCAAGTTGTATCTTCAACCCTCACCTCAAATTCAACTTCATCTGGGAAACGTGCCACAATTGATTTGAAAAGAAGTACAAAATTTTTCCTGTTCATAGAGCAATAAAGAAAGTTATGTCTTATCTTCCAAATGAAATTTGAACCATTAAAAATAAGCTACACTTAAAACAACCTTTTCCAAGTGATCAATTTTCCTTAGATTATAAGTTTGAAAATGGCAGAGTACATTGATTGTCAATATTTATAACATGTGGGAAAAAATCAAGAAAATATAAATTATAAATGCATAAATCGATTGGCTGGTTCCCCAACATCTCTAACACTTGTTTAGCAGTATTAGTATAATATTTTCAATTCTATCATAAGTTTCATTGTTATAACATTCTAAAAATAAAAAATTAATTATTAAATTTAACGAAAACTTTGAAAGTTTGTCATGTAGCTCTTTTAATCCTTGAGGGAGTTGTCTGATTCAATTTTCCTCTACCTTTTCTCTACTTTAGCTTACAGAGGAGCAAAATAACAAGAAACCTAAGAACAGAGAGGTAATTTAGTTTTAAAAATATCTAGGGGAGGTGGAGATGCATTCAGACAGTTTCTACCACTTTGATTCTTGGTCTAAGTGACCCCTTTAAATTTCTGTATCTTGTGTCAACAGGCTATAAGATTTCTGAAAAAGAATACATAATTTTCTTGGCTGACAAACTAAAAATAGCTTGCTTAAAAAATACAGAGGAAACAGAATTTTCATATTGCTTCCCTTGCTGTTTTTTTGTGTTATCAGAATGATGTTATCATTCTGATAACATCAAAGTGAAGCCATTCTAGTCAGCAAGTTCCTGACATCTTGATTGGCTGAACATAGTGAAAACTTGTTGGGGAGCAAATCTGATGGTTAATTCTATTTCCTTCCATGGCCAGGTGACTTGGGTGGACAAAGGCATATTGAAGGGAAATTATATGAGTGTTCTGGGGAAATTCCCACCTTATTATCCACAGCTGGGGAAATACAACATGTGGCAAGGGAAAGGAAGGGCAGGATCCATGCTATAACAGAAGCAGTGATCTGTGAGGTGTCCTATGAAAAGAGATAATTGATATGGAAAATGAAAATGATTTGGGAAACATGATGGTTGGATGGAGAAAGATTATTCCAGAGATAAAGAGTGCACAACTGGTATAAGGAGATTTGATTTACACTAATATGATGTACTCAATATCACGGTAATCCAAGCCTATGCCCACACAGTAACCCTGAAGAAGCTGAAGTTGAATGGTTCTATGAAGATCTACAAGACCTTTTAGAACTAACACCCCAAAAACATGTCCTTTTCATTATAGGGCACTGAAATGCAAAAGTAGGAAGTCAAGAAACACCCGGAGGAACAGGCAAATTTGGCCTTGGAATATGGAATGAAGCAGGGCAAAGGCTAATACAGTTTTGCCAAGAGAACGCACTGGTCATAGCAAACACCCTCTTGCAACAACACAAGAGAAGAGTCTACACATGGACATCACCAGATGGTCAACACCGAAATCAGATTGATTATATTCTTTGCAGCCAAAGATGGAGAAGCTCTATATAGTCAGCAAAAACAAGACCGGGAGCTGACTGTGGCTCAGATCATGAACTCCTTATTGCCAAATTCAGACTGAAATTGAAGAAAGTAGGGAAAACCACTAGACCATTCAGGTATGACCTAAATCAAATCCCTTATGATTATACAGTGGAAGTGAGAAATAGATTTAAGGGGCTAGATCTGATAGATAAGAGTGCCTGATGAACTATGGACAGAGGTTCGTGACATTGTATAGGAGACAGGGATCAAGACTATCCCCAAGGAAAAGAATTGCAAAAAAACAAAATCGCTGTCTGAGGAGGCCTTACAAATAGATGTGAAAGGAAGAGAAGCAAAAAGCAAAGGAGAAAAGGAAAGATATAAGCATCTGAATGCAGAGTTCCAAAGAATAGCAAGAAGAGATAAGAAAGCCTCCTTGGAGATCAATGCAAAGAAATAGAGGAAAACAATAGAATGGGAAAGACTAGAGATCTCTTCAAGAAAGTTAGAGATAACCAAGGGAACATTTCATGCAAAGATGGGCTTGATAAAGGACAGAAATGGTATGGACCTAACAGAAGCAGAAGATATTAAGAAGAGGTGGCAAGAATACACGGAAGAACTGTACAAAAAAGATCTTCACAACCCAGATAATCACGATGGTGTGATCACTCACCTAGAGCCAGACGTCCTGGAATATGAAGTCAAGTGGGCCTTAGAAAGCATCACTATGAACAAAGCTAGTGGAGGTGATGGAATTCCAGTTGAGCTATTTCAAATCCTGGAAGATGATGCTGTGAAAGTGCTGCACTCAATATGCCAGTGAATTTGGAAAACAGCCATGGCCACAGGACTGGAAAAGGTCAGTTTTCCTACCAACCCCAAAGAAAGGCTATGCCAAATAATGCTCAAACTACTGCACAATTGCACTCATTTCAGACGCTAGTAAAGTAATTCTCAAAATTCTCCAAGTTAGGCTTCAGCAATACATGAACCGTGAACTTCCAGATGTTCAAGCTGGTTTTAGAAAAGGCAGAGGAACCAGAGATCAAATTGCCAACATCCACTGGATCATCAAATAAGCAAGAGAGTTCCAGAAAAACATCTATTTCTGCTTTATTGACTATGCCAAAGCCTTTGACTGTGTGGATTACAATAAACTGTGGAAAATTCTGAAAGAGATGGGAATACCAGACCACCTGATCTGCCTCTTGAGAAACCTATGTGCAGATCAGGAAGCAACAGTTAGAGCTGGACATGGAACAACATACTGGTTCCAAGTAGGAAAAGGAGTATGTCAAGGCTGTATATTGTCACCTTGCTTATTTAACTTATATGCAGAGTACATCATGAGAGACACAATTCATGGAGTCACAGAGTTGGATACGACTGAGCAACTGAACTGAATAAAATGTGCTGCTGCTGCTGCTAAGTCGCTTCAGTCGTGTCTGACTCTGTGCGACCCCATAGACGGAAGCCCACCAGGCTCCCCCGTCCCTGAGATTCTCCAGGCAAGAACACTGGAGTGGGTTGCCGTTTCCTTCTCCAATGCATGAAAGTGAAAAGTGAAAGTGAAGTCGCTCAGTCGTATCCGACTCTTCGAGATCCCATGGACTGCAGCCTAGCAGGCTCCTCTGTCCATGGGATTCTCCAGGCAAGAGTACTGGACTGGGGTGCCATTGCCTTCTCCGGAATAAGATGCTAAGTGCCATTATCAGCAAATTTTCAGCCAATGCTGATCTTTGTCTCTTTGTTTTCTTTCCTGTACTGGCATATGCAGACTCTGTGTATTCTCCCCAATGTCCACACTTCCAGAATTCAAGATTAAGAGGTAGAAAGCCCATTGTCTATTGAGTTCAGAGCAAAATATTTAATGATTAATTGTTGAGCTGATAATAGAGAGTGGGATTAAAACCATACAAAAGGAAAATAAAAGGACTCTTCTATGGGGTGAATAGGAAAATTTAGTGCTTTGGTTAAATTTAACAAAGATTGCCTATTTTGTGAAAATTAAAAGAATTACAGGAAAAGATGTGTTTGGGTGGAAATTATGCATTTTCCACAGTATATTTTTCCAGGTTATCTGATCCTGATCCCATAGATCATTTACAGCTATGGAAAATAATTCTTATATATAGACAATTAAGATATTCTTTGAGAGGGAGGTTTGATTGCTTTTTCTCCATGGAAAAAGCTAATTTCCCTTTGTAATTCATTTCATCAGTTCTTTACATAAATTTGTGCTTGTTTAACTTCTTTGAACAATTTGTAACAGATGACTGAAATCTTCATAATGAGTTAAATAATATGTTTAACACATGTTCATTTTGTCTGTATGAGGTTCATAATTTTATCATTTAAAAATTGTTTTTTTTTTGCAGAGTAATATGTGGAAAAACAATTGGACCCTTGTCTGACATAAGGAGAGATGAATAAATGTTGCAGTTTTGCTATTATTTTTGTGAGCCAGTGTTCTTGATTCTACATGCTGGACATAGTTATGATTAAAACTGAAGGTCAGAGTATAGTGAAGGTCAATAGAATGGATAGTTGCAGTCCAGTGGGTTAAGAAATGTAATTGAGGTACGTGAAAGGTACTATAGAAATGTGTATAGAACAGCAGTGACTCTGCCTTGGGGTCTAGAGAAAAATGGGTTTTGGGTGGGGCAAAGGTTGAGAATCAGATTAGAAATGAACTTAGCCAATCATGTTATTGTCCTTAGCTATCCTTGATAAATAATTATAATCAAACTTTGCAATATTAAACACAGAATCCAGGACAAAGGCAATGAGTGTATAAACTCTCCTTCAGTTCAGTTCAGTCCCTCAGTCGTGTCCGACTGTTTGAGATCCCATGGACTGCAGCACGCCAGGCTTCCCTGCTGCTGCTAAGTCACTTCAGTCGTGTCTGACTCTGTGCGATCCCATAGACGGCAGCCCACCAGGCTCCCCCGTCCCTGGGATTCTCCAGGCAAGAACACTGGAGTGGGTTGCCATTTCCTTCTCCAGTGCATGAAAGTGAAAAGTGAAAGTGAAGTCGCTCAGTCATGTTCAACTCTTAGCGACCCCATGGACTGCAGCCCATCAGGCTCCTCCATCCATGGGATTTTCCAGGCAAGAGTACTGGAGTGGGGTGCCAGGCTTCCCTGTTTATCAACAACTCCCAGAGCCTATTCAAAATCATGTCCTTCACGTCGGTGATGCCATCCAACCATCTTATCCTCTGTCGTCCCCTTCTCCTCCTGCTTTCAATCTTTCCCAGCATCAGGGTCTTTTCCAATGAGTCAGTTCTTCACATCAGGTGGCCAAAGTATTGGAGTTTCAGCTTCACATCAGTTCTTCCAATGAATATTCAGGATTGATTTCCCTTAGGATTGACTGGTTGGATCTCCTTGCAGTCCAAGGGAGGAGAAGACTCTCAAGAGTCTTCTCCAACACCACAGTTTAAAAGCATCAATTCTTCGGCACTCAGCTTTCTTTATAGTCCAACTCTCACATCCATACATGACTACTAGAAAACCATAGCTTTGACTAGATGGACCTTTGTTTGTAAAGTAATGTCTCTGTTTTCTAATAAACTGTCTAGGTTGGTCATAGCTTTTCTTCCAAGGAGCAAGCGTCTTTAAATTTCATGGCTGCAGTCACCATCTGCCATGATTCTGGAGCCCCCCAAAATAAAGTCTGTCACTGTTTCCACTGTTTCCCCATCTACATGCCATGAAGTGATGGGGCCATATGCCATGATCTTAGTTTTCTGAATGTTGAGTTTTAAGCCAAAATTTTCACTCTTCTGTTTCATTTTAATCATTTCATTTCACTCTTCTTCTTCACTTTCTGCCATAAGGGTGGTGTCATCTGTGTATCTGAGGTTATTGATATTTCTCCCGGCAATCTTGATTCCAGCTTGTGCTTCATTTAGCCTGGCATTTGAGAAATCATGCATATATGATGTACTCTGCATATAAGTTAAATAAGCAGGGTGACAATATACAGCCTTGATGTACTCTTTTCCTGATTTGGAACCAGTCTGTTGTTCCATGTCCAGTTCTAACTGTTGCTTCTTGATCTGCATACAGATTTCTTAAGAGGTAAGTCAGGTGGTCTGGTATTCCCATCTCTTTAAGAATTTTACCCAGTTTGTTGTGATCCACATAGTCAAAGGCTTTGACAGAGTCAATAAAGCAGAAATAAAGATGGTTTTCTGGAACTCTCTTGCTTTTTCGATGAGCCAGCAGATTTTGGCATTTGATCTCTGGTTCCTTAGAACTAAAACGAGCTTGAACACAAGGTCACATTCACTAGTATTAGGAGGTCAGCAAGAATACAAAGTGTTCTTTAAACTGTGTAGATTTCACAGTTGCTGAGATTAATCACAGAAAGGAAAAATGAAAGAGATAATTAAAAAATAAGTACAATGAAGCTTATAAAGCAAGGCTAAGTTTAGCTAAAAATTTGAGGCCAACCCATTTTAAGGGTAATCATATAAGAAGGAAGAGACTTCCCTGGCAGCTCAGATGGTAAAGCATCTGCCTACAATGTGGGAGGCCTGGGTTCAATCCCTGGGTTGGGAACATCTCCTGGAGAAGGAAATGGCAATCCAATCCAGTATTCTTGCTTGGAAAATCCCATGGATGGAGGACCTCGTAGGCTACAGTCCATGGGGTCGCAAAGAGTTGGACACGACTAAGCAAGCTTTGATTTATTTATTTTTTATAAGGAAATCATGTAAGATGGAAATCACATAAGAAAAAAAAGTAATAATACAAATTTGAAGCACAGTGTCTCTGTTCCATGTGTGTTATATCTATTATATCATTGTAAACTTAGAAAACAGATCCTGTGAATTCCTTTGAGGAAGAGAATATTAACAGTTTTATAGTTGAGGACTCAAACATAGAGAAGTTTTTATGCTAAGATTTGTGATAATAATACATTCCCTTATGTACATGGAGTTTATGATCTCAAAGTATTTTCTCTATACAGTATTTACTTTAATTCCCTAATTGCTATTGAAAAGGAAGTTTTAATTTTCACATTTTTAAGATGAGAAAGCTGAGTCTTAGAGACATAAATTTTCTTATACCAAGTTAAACAGCAAGTACATGCAACCTGATTTTCTGGTTCTGCATTCTGTGCTTTTTCTGCTACAAGTTGCTTCTAAGTAAAATGGATCCTTATGCTCTGGAGATGCTTTGGGATCACAGGGTTCAGGGCTGAGGACACATTAGGGGTAAGGATAGAATTTGAGATTAGAATCAGGTGCTAGAGCTTTGTCCCTAATTTCTGACTTCCTTAATTGCCAGAAACATGGGTGGGACAGAGATTGCAGAGGAATGAATTAGGCTATCCTTCTGTATTATCCTACCCTCAGTCTATGATACCTGGAGGCAATAAAGAATTTCATATTATAATGCTGCTGCTGCTGTTAAGTCGCTTCAGTCGTGTCCGACTCTGCAACCCCACAGATGGCAGCCCACTAGGCTTCTCCATCCCTGGGATTCTCCAGGCAAGAACACTGGAGTGGGTTGCCATTTCCTTCTCCATCATATTATAATAGTTTATCCCAATACTGTTATACTTAGCTTACTTTTTTGCCTTCTAAAAGAAATGCATTTTTGTGTTAAAAAATGACACAAGATTACAGAAAACATATAAAGATCTAGGAAAATCTTAACAACTCCTGTATAACCATACTAATTTCAATAAGGGTAATATTTATCAAAGAAAACTATGTAGTATAAGCTTATAGCTTTCTTGTTTACTTTTCTGTATAGGACCCAGAATGCAAGTTTTCCCCTCAAATTCAGCTTGGGCCATTGTTAGATGCTGCATGCCTGGTGTATTGACTAATTCACCAACTTGTAGAAATACCACCTAGGATTTGTCAGGCTGTGCCCTTCAGAAATTGCCCAGAAATTGCTCCCAAACAAATGAGGAAGCTCAATTCCAGCACACACTCCAAACAATTTCTTCCCCAAGGGGAGCACCCTCCTGGAGTTGCTGCAATTATTTAGAGGCAATGCTCACTCATTTTATTCACACTAAGATACTGTATGTGCTAGCAACGGTGGTGATGAAAGAGAACATAAACAGCAGGGAAGAATTGGGGATCTTAATTTTTTGAATATTGAGTTTTTAGTCAGCTTTTTCATTCTCCTCTTTCACCCTCATCAAGAGGCTCTTTAGTTTCTCTTCACTTTCTGCCATTAGAGTGGTATCATCTGCATATCTGAGGTTGTTGATATTTCTCCCAGGAATCTTTATTCTATCTTGTGATTCATCCAGCCTGGCATTTCTCATGATATGCCCTACATAGAATTTAAATAAGCACAGTAACAATATACAGCCTTTGTGTACTACTAGAAGTTAGTGACATTCTAACTTTATATAATTTTATTTTATTATTTTTAGAATTTTTCTTAGTTTGGTGAGAAGTTGAATTTCAGGAGGAGTTTATAACAACACCTGCTTTATGGTCATGAAGAAAGAGCATTGATCTGGAATAGCCAAATTCTAGGTTCTCAAGCCTATGGATAAAAGTTTCAAAGTCGTGGAGCACAAGGGCATGATCTTTTCCCACTCTCTCTTTTTCCGTGTTTCTTGGTTGAGGGATGACTTGGACTCATTTGCTTTAGAATAAGCCCAAAGTCTTTTCTTTTTAGCTCTAGCTTTTCCAATATTTCACTTATAGATAGATTTATTCTGTCTTGAAGTTACCAGGATAAAGGATAAGTTCACAGGATGAGTGGTCTGAGACAAATGGCCTAGGATATCTTTGCTGTGGAGAGCTGGGTGTATCCTTTTGATTGATTCTTCATGCTCTTAGACTTCCTTCATCTTATCAGGAGAACTTTTCTAGCATCAGAGACTCTGACTTACCTTTAGAAGTACAAAAGCAGTTATTCCAGACTCAGTGGAGGAAATCCACAAAAGTGAGAATAATTCACTAGACTCCTGTTCTGTGGTTAGCAGTTAAAGTCAAACTGATAGTGATTTCATTTCTTTCAGTTATACAACTAGAATAGGAATTGCTGAATTATATGATATTTCTTTTTTAATTTTTTGAGGAACCTCCATACTGTTGTCCATTTTATTTACTTGCATCAACTTAAATTCCCACCAATAGTGCACAGGGTTCCCTTTTCTCCCACATTCTCAATAGCACATGTTTTTATTGTCTTTCGACAACAGACAATCTAACAAATGTGAGATCTTATCTTTTTTTGGTTTAGATTTGCATTTTCCCAATTCCTAAGGAATGTTGAGCACCTTTTCATTTACCTATTGACAATCTGAATATATTCTTTGGATAAATGTCTAGTAATGGCCACCTCATGTGAAGAGTTGACTCACTGGAAAAGACTCTGATGCTGGGAGGGACTGGGGGCAGGAGGAGAAGGGGACGACAGAGGATGAGATGGCTGGATGGCATCACTGACTCGATGGACTTGAGTCTGAGTGAACTCTGGGAGTTGGTGATGGACAGGGAGGCCTGGTGTGCTGAGATTCATGGGGTCGCAAAGAGTCAGACACGACTGAGCTACTGAACTGAACTGAACTGAATGCCTTTTGCCCATTTAAAAACCTAATTATTTGTTTTTTTGCTATTGAGCTGTATGAATTCCTTATATATTTTGTATATTATCAAATACATGGTTTATAAATATTTTCTCCCGTTCCTTAGGTTGTTTTTTTATTTTGTTGAACATTTACTTTGCTTTACAGAAACTTTCAATTATATGTATGCCCACTTGTTAATTTTTTCTTTTGTTGTTTGTGCTTTAGGTATGACATCCAAAAAAGATTATCATTATGCCAAAGAAATATCTATACCCTCATTTTCATTGCACCACTATTATCAATAACCAAGACTTGGAAACAACCTATGTGTCTATCAGTGGATGAATGAATAAAGTAAATGTTGTATATACACATATACAGTAGAATACTATTCAGCAAGAAAAAAGAAAGACATTCTTCCCTTTGTGACAAGATGGGTAGATGTTGAAGGCATTATACTAACTGAAATACGTCAAGTAGAAAAAAAATACTGCATGATCTCATTTATATATGGAATCAAAAATTAAAGAAAATATAGGAAAGAGATAAAATTTGTTGTCAGAGGCAAGGGGTAAGGGTGAAGGTGATCTAAAGGTACAAAATTCCAGTAATAAGATAAGTAAGTCCTGAGGGTTTAGTGTACAGTATGATGACTATTGTTAAAAATACTGTATTGTATATTTGAAGGTTGCAAAGAGAGTAAATATTTAAAGTTATTATCACAGGAAAACATGTAACTATGTGTGGTGATGGATTTTAGACTTATTGTAGTAATCTTTTAACAATATATACATATATCAAATTGTGTGTATTCTCTAACCCTGTGCAATGTTATAGATCAATTATATGTCAATAAAGCTGGAAAAGGAAATAAAGTCCAAACTAAAAATTATGGGCGGCGGCCGGGAGGAGCAACCCCACGTCCAAGGAGCGGTGGCTGCGTGGGCACAGGAGGGCCTAGAGAGCTATCCCACGTTGAAGGTCAGGAAGGGTGGTGTTAAGGAGATACCCCTCATCCAAGGTAAGGAGCAGCGGCTGTGCTTTGCTGGAGCAGCCATAAAGAGATACCCCATGCCCAAGGTAAGAGAAACCCAAGCAAGACGGTAGGTGTTGCAAGAGGGCATCAGAGGGCAGACACACTGAAACCATACTCACAGAAAACTAGTCAATCTAATCACACTAGGACCACAGCCTTGTCTAACTCAATGAAACTAAGCCATGCCCGTGGGGCAACCCAAGACGGGCAGGTCATGGTGGAGAGATCTGACAGAATGCGGTCCACTGGAGAAGGGAATGGCAAACCACTTCAGTATTCTTGCCTTGAGAACCCCATGAACAGTATGAAAAGGCAAAATGATAGGATACTGAAAGAGGAACTCCCCAGGACAGTAGGTGCCCAATATGCTACTGGAGATCAGTGGAGAAATAACTCCAGAAAGAATGAAGGGATGGAGCCAAAGCAAAAACAATAACCAGCTGTGGATGTGGCAGGTGATAGAAGCAAGGTCCAATGCTGTAAAGAGCAATATTGCATAGGAACCTGGAATGTCAGGTCTATGAATCAAGGCAAATTGGAAGTGGTCAAACAGGAGATGGCATGAGTGAACGTCCACATTCTAGGAATCAGCTAACTAAAATGGACTGGATGGGTGAATTTAACTCAGATGACCACTATATCTACTACTGCTGGCAGGAATCCCTCAGAAGAAATGGAGTAGCCATCATGGTCAACAAAAGAGTCCGAAATGCAGTACTTGGATGCAATCTCCAAAACGACAGAATGATCTCTGTTCGTTTCCAAGGCAAACCATTCAATATCACAGTAATCCAAGTCTATGCCTCAACCAGTAACACTGAAGAAGCTGAAGTTGAACAGTTCTATGAAGATCAACAAGACCTTTTAGAACTAACACCCAAAAAAGATGTCCTTTTCATTATAGGGGACTGGAATGCAAAAGTAGGAAGTCAAGAAACACCTGGAGGAACAGGCAAATTTGGCGTTGGAGTACGGAATGAAGTAGGGCAAAGGCTAATAGAGTTCTGCCAAGAGAACGCACTGGTCATAGCAAACACCCTTTCCAACAACACAAGAGAAGACTCTACACATGGACATCACCAGATGGTTAACACCGAAATCAGATTGATTATATTCTTTGCAGCCAAAGATGGAGAAGCTTTATATAGTCAGCAAAAACAAGACCAGGAGCTGACTGTGGCTCAGATCATGAATTCCTTATTGCCAAATTCAGACTTAAGTTGAAGAAAGTAGGGAAAACCACTAGACCATTCAGGTATGACCTAAATCAAATCCCTTATGATTATACAGTGGAAGTGAGAAATAGATTTAAGGGCCAGATCTGATAGATAGAGTGCCTGATGAGCTATGGAATGAGGTTCGTGACATTGTACAGGAGACAGGGATCAAGACCATCCCCATGGAAAAGAAATGCAAAAAAAGCAAAATGGCTGTCTGGGGAGGCCTTACAAATAGCTGTGAAAAGAAGAGAAACGAAAAGCAAAGGAGAAAAGGAAAGATATAAGCATATAAATGCAGAGTTCCAAAGAATAGCAAGAAGAGATAAAAAAGCCTCCCTCAGCGATCAATGCAAAGAAATAGAGGAAAACAATAGAATGGGAAAGACTAGAGATCTCTTCAAGAAAATTAGAGATACCAAGGGAACATTTCATGCAAAGATGGGCTTGATAAAGGACAGAAATGGTATGGGCCTAACAGAAGCAGAAGATATTAAGAAGAGGTGGCAAGAATACATAGAAGAACTGTACAAAAAAGATCTTCACGACCCAGATAATCACGATGGTGTGATCACTGACCTAGAGCCAGACATCCTGGAATGTGAAGTGGGCCTTAGAAAGCATCACTACGAACAAAGCTAGTGGAGGTGATGGAATTCCAGCTGAGCTATTTCAAATCCTGGAAGATGATGCTGTGAAAGTGGTGCACTCAATATGCCAGCAAATTTGGAAAACTCAGCAGTGGCCACAGGACTGGAAAAGGTCCGTTTTCATTCCAATCCCAAAGAAAGGCAATGCCAAAGATGCTCAAACTACCGTACGATTGCACTCGTCTCACATGCTAGTAAAGTAATGCTCAAAATTCTCCAAGCCAGGCTTCAACAATACATGAACCATGAACTTCCTGATGTTCAAGCTGGTTTTAGAAAGGCAGAGGAACCAAAGATCAAATTACCAATGTCTTCTGGAACCATACTCATCATGGAAAAAGCTCATCATGGAAAAGGCAAGAGAGTTCCAGAAAAACATCTATTTCTGCTTTATTGACTATGCCAAAGCCTTTGACTGTGTGGATCAAAATAAACTGTGGAAAATTCTGAAAGAGATGGGAATACCAGACCACCTTACCTGCCTCTTGAGAAATCTGTATGCAGGTCAGGAAGCAACAGCTAGAACTGAATATGGAACAACAGACTGGTTCCAAATAGCAAAAGGAGTACGTCAAGGCTGTATACTGTCACCCTGCTTATTTAACTTCTATGCAGAGTACATCATGAGAAATGCTGGGCTGGAAGAAGCACAAGCTGGAATCAAGATTGCCAGAAGAAATGTCAGTAACCTCAGATATGCAGATGACATCACCTTTATGGCAGAAAGTGAAGAGGAACTAAAAAGCCTCTTGATGAAAGTGAAAGTGGAGAATGAAAAAGTTGGCTTAAACGAAAACATTCAGAAAACGAAAATTTTGGCATCTGGTCTCATCACTTCATGGGAAATAGATGGGGAAACAGTGGAAAAAGTGTTAAACTTTGTATTTTTGTGGCTTCAAAATCACTGCAGATGGTGATTGCAGCCATGAAATTAAAAGGCGCTTACTCCTTGGAAGGAAAGTTATGACCAACCTAGATAGCATATTCAAAGCAGAGACATTACATTGCCAACAAAGGTCCATCTAGTCAAGGCTATGGCTTTCCCTGTGGTCATGTATGGATGTGAAAGTTGGACTGTGAAGAAGGCTGAGCACCAAAGAATTGATGCTTTTGAACTGTGATGCTGGAGAAGACTCTTGATAGTCCCTTGGACTGCAAGGAGATCCAACCAGTCCATTCTGAAGGAGATCAGCCCTGGGATTTCTTTGGAAGGAATAATGCTAAAGCTTAAACTCCAGTACTTTGGCCACCTCATGAGAAGCATTGACTCATTAGAAAAGACTCTGATGCTGGGAGGGGTTGGGGGCAGGAGGAGAAGGGGACGACAGAGGATGAGATGGCTGGATGACATCACTGACTCAATGGACGTGAGTCTGAGTGAACTTCAAGAGTTGGTGATGGACAGGGAGGCGTGGTGTGCTGTGATTCATGGGGTCGAAGGGAGTCGGACACTACTGAGTGACTAAACTGAACTGAACTGAATAATACGGTAATCATTGGCCTTGCTTTGGCAGTCACTGTATGGTATGTACTATGCAAGAATAGTGATGCAAGGCCTTTTTGGATTTGCTTCTATTTTTGAGGCTTCCCCTGGACCCCTTAACAAAGAAAGAAACACATTTAGGAATTATAATTCCTCCTACTGTTGGGGTTCAAATCTGACCTTCACATCTTCTCAGGTGTATAATCTTGCATTGGCCTCCATTCCTTTATCTCTAAAATAAGGAAAATGTAAGCTATTTCATAGAGTGCTATGGAGTCTAAATAATAAAATACGTGTCAAGCCTGGCAAAAAGTAGCACCCAATAGGCATTAGCTATTAATAAACTGATTCCTATTACTACCTTTTGTGAACATAATCAGATCTTTTGAATTTGGGAAAAAATACATTGGACTATTAATTAATTGGATAACCTCCCAGGGAAATCTAATAGATGAGGTGTCAATATCTTCTTAGTGGTATAAGTTTATTGTTTCTGCCATAGCCGCAGTTCAAATGTTAGACTTAATGTGGTTCTCTTCTTAGAAACCAGATTTAGGAAATGACACTTTCTGATTGGATCCCGGAAAGGATCGTAATTGATAAATATTGTGATGCTACAATGGCAGGGCATGTTTCTATATCTCACTATAAATATGATATAATAACACAATCCACAGTTCTTTTCTTAACTAGTTGGTAATCCAGTTCGACATAACAATGTCAAAGACATAATTTACCAGGGATATGATTTGTTGGCTGTTACTCTGATGGCCTCAGAGGACCCAGGATCAATATTCCTTTGCATCTCCCATGTTCCTTTGGTATAATGCAGAGCTGCATCTTCTCAAGTCAAAATTGAAATCAGAGAATAACAGAAACACTGCCCATTAGACCTGCAAGTGATCAAGGGAAAGATCATGTAAAATCCTGTTACAATTAAGATATGTGGAAAAGGCTTCACTGAACACCTTCTAAACTTCTATGATGATCATTTCAACATTTCTATAAGTCAGTGTTAGGAAGCATTATCTATTTGGGAAAACAAAACTCTTTGTCCAAGTCTATTCATGCTCTTTAGTAGTTCTGAAAAATCAAGAGAAGGCCTTTTGATTACAAAATTGGATATAAGATTCACAGCTGATTATTAAATAATTTATCAACAAATTTATAAAAGAAGTAAATGAGAGGGAGAGTTCCCAGATGGCAGAGGAATAGGATGGGGAGACCACTTTTTCCCCTAACAAGTTCATCAAAAGAACATTTGAACGCTGAGCAAATTCCACAAAACAACTTCTGAACATTGTCAGAGGACATCAGGCACCCAGAAAGGCAGCCCATTGTCTTTGAAAGGCGGTCACCTCTATCTCCTCCCTCTCCTTTCTCTTCTCTACCCAACTCTGTGAATCTCTTTGCGTGTTCTGGGCTGTGGAGAACATTTAGGAAACTGATTACTGGCTACATCTATCTCTCTCCTTTTGATTCCCTCTTTTCTCTTTCTGGTCACCTCTATCTCCTTTCTCCCTCTTCTCTTCTCTATGTAACTCTGTGAACCTCTCTGAGGGTTCCAGACTGTGGAGAGCACATAGGAAATTGATTACTGGCTAGATTGTTCTCCCCCCTTTTGATTCCTCCTCTTCTCCTCCTGGTCACCTCCATCTCCCTCCTCCCTCTTCTTTTCTTCATGTAACTTTGTGAACTTCTCTGGGTGTCCCTCACTGTGGAGAATCTTTTCACCATTAACTTAGATGTTTTATCATCAGTGCTGTATGGATGGAGAAGTCTTGAGGCTACTGTAAGAATAAGACTGAAAATCAGAGGCAGGAGGCTTAAGTCCAAAACCTGAGAACACCAGAGAATTCCTGACTCCAGGGAACATTAATAGATAAGAACTCATCCAAAAGCCTCCATACCTACACTGAAACCAAGTACCACCCAAGAGCCAACAAGTTCCAGAGCAAGACATACCATGCAAATTCTCCAGCAATGCAGGAACGTAGCCCTGAGCTTGAATATACAGGCTGTCCAAAGTCACACCAAACCCATAGACATCTTAAAACTCAGTGCTGGACACTTCATTGCACTCTAGAGAGAAGAAATCCAGCTCCATCCACCAGAACACCAATGCAAGCTTCCCTAACCAGGAAACCTTGACAAGTCACTCATCCAACCCCATCCATAGGGAGGAACCTCCACAATAAAGAGGAACCACAAACTGCCAGAATACAGAAAGGCCACCCCAAACACAGCAATCTAAATAAGATGAAATTAATTAAACTTAAAAGCTTCTGCACAACAAAGGAAATATAAGCAAAGTGAAAAGACAGCCTTCAGAATGGGAGAAAATAATAGCAAATTAAGCAACTGACAAAGAATTAATCTCAAAAATATACAAGCAACTCCTGCAGCTCAATTCCAGAAAAATAAATGACCCAATCAAAAAATGGGCCAAATAACAGACATTTCTCCAAAGAAGACATACAGATGGCTAACAAACACATGAAAAGATGCTCAACATCACTCATTATCAGAGAAATGCAAATCAAAACCACAGTGAGGTACCATCTCATGCCAGTCAGAATGGCTGCGATCCAAAAGTCTACAAACAATAAATGCTGGAGAGGGTGTGGAGAAAAGGGAACCCTCTTAACACGGTTGGTGGGAATGCAAACTAGTACAGCCACTATGGAGAACAGTGTGGAGATTCCTTAAAAAACTGGAAACAGAACTGCCATACGACCTAGCATCCCACTGCTGGGCATACACACCGAGGAAACCAGAATTGAAAGAGACACGTGTACCCCAATGTTCATCACAGCACTGTTTATAATAGCCAGGACATGGAAGCAACCTAGATGTCCATTGGCAGATGAATGGGTAAGAAAGCTGTGGTACATATACACAATGGAATATTACTCAGCCAGTAAAAAGAATACATCTGAATCAGTTCTAATGAGGTGAATGAAACTGGAGCCTATTATACAGAGTGTAGTAAGCCAGAAAGAAAAACACCAATACAATATACTAATACATATATATGGAATTTGGAGAGATGGTAACGATAAACCTATATGCAAGACAGCAAAAGAGAAACAGATGTATAGTAAAGTCTATTGGACTCTGTGGGAGAAGGTGAGGGTGGGATTATCTGAGAGAATACCATTGAAACATGAATATTACCATACGTGAAACAGATTGACAGTCCAGGTTCGATGCATGGGACAGGGTGCTTGGGGCTGGTGCCCTGGGATGACCCAGAGGGAAGGGATGGGGAGGGATGTGGGAGGGGGGTTCAGGATGGGGGACACATGTACACCCATGGCTGATTCATTTCAATGTATGGCAAAAACCACTACAATATTGTAAAGTAATTAGCCTCCAATTAAAGTAAATAAATTAAAAAAAGACATTAATGAGAATGTCACATAGTAAGACAAAAGGCTCATGAACACAGGGCCTCTATTTTAGCATAAATATTCCTACAACAATAAATCCAATCCTACCAGACATATATGAAAACACAATAGGACACAGTGGATACTTCTGAATTGTATACAAAACTTTCTTAAGCTGTGAGGATCAGCTAAATACATAATTCCATTGCCTATTATGTTATCATAAGGAGAAATGCCATAATGCAAATTGGTGACGGAATCAGCAATGCAGAGCTACACATTCTATGGATACACAATAGAAAGGCATTTCAGGGTTGTATTTATTAATTTTGCAAACAAAATTTGTCATAGGAAATCAAGTCAAAACATTGTAATAAGCTAATTTCCAATAAGAAATCAACTTTCAAATGTCAGTGAATGTTTGGGGAAAGCAAAAAATAACAATCAAACAAAAAATCTTTAATTAGCTTAGCCTATCATCCACTCATATTTCTGTATCAGATCTGGGTCATAAATTTTATTATGTGTGTTTTAATTTTAACACAAAAATCCATTATAGTGTTCTTTTTCAGAAAGAAAGTCGTCTTTTGTTTATCTAAGCATACAAAACTGGACACAGGCAGAATACTTAAAATACAAATGTTCATATTTAATAA
Organism: Bos taurus; assembly: GCF_002263795.3. NCBI lineage: Eukaryota > Metazoa > Chordata > Mammalia > Artiodactyla > Bovidae > Bos > Bos taurus. The sequence continues at coordinate 59,443,532 of NC_037338.1, read as the reverse complement.
AAGGGTTTTCTCCTAATTATAAGACAAAGGACCTGCAGAGTAAGAAAATAAGATCAGATTTGCTTTTGATACAATATTTGATATGCTGTATTAGTTTGTATCATTAGTATCATCTCAGAAAGAAACAAATAACTAATAATGACACCTTTCTGTGCAAGAAGGAAGTCACTGCATACAGTAAATTAAATACTAAACACCAGAGACTGGGAATATATATAAATTCTGCCAAGTGGTATATTAATAGAATGTTACTATTCAACTCCAGGAAGCATTTATTTGGCATATACTCTGTACAAAACAGAGGAACCATGGCTGCTCAAAAAATAGCAAGACATATCTCCATTCCTTTGTAAATTATAGTATACTAGGAAAGATGTGTGTGTGTGTGTGTGTGTGTGTGTGTGTGTATGTGTGTGTGTGTGTGTGCGCGTGCGTGCATGTGCGTGTGTGTATGTGTGATGGCACAAGGTAAGTTTTGCTAAATCTTCTAGTAGCTATTAGAGAATACAGTTTTCCAGGGAAGAAAAACTGTCTCGTGAGTTGCCAATGTTGATGCTGTGAATGGTCACTCTTCTGCTGAATTCTTCATGGAGATGCTCTACAGATCTCTGGCATTCTCTATTTATGCAATTTTCCACTTTTTAGTACTTTTTACTCTAAGTGTCAGTAACTACAGACTCCCAGCTCTGCTCCTCAATTTAAAGTCACTTGGGCTTTGCCTGGGTCCTCCCTCCCTGCACTGTGACCTGGAAACTCATTCAAGGCAGTAAGCCAGTGCAGTCATAGGTTTTACCCTATTTGCCTCCATATCTTAGGAATCACCATCTTGCCATTGCCTGATGTGTAGTGTCTCAAGAACCCTTGTTTTATATATTTTGTCTGGATTTTTATTTGTTCTGAGTGGAAGGGTAAAACCTATGTCTGTCATTCCATCTTAATGGAAATTAAAAATCTTCATTCATTCTATACTACTCTTAGAAGAAGAAATTTCTCCTTTGCCGGTGAAGAATTCAAAGCCTTATCAATATCAAATAACTTTCTGAGTTTCACACAGAACATGGAAGTATGAGTTAGCATTCACGCTCAACTTTTTAGGAAAGTAGGGTTCAGGGTCCTGTTGTTATGCAATGAATGGCTTATGCCATTTTCTCTAGCTTTCAGGGAAATCATTCTTCCATTGTTATGCTTCATATTTGTTCATGTCTCCTCGACCCTTCCCCCTATTGGAGTACTTAGATATAAACAGTATGTTTTATCCTATAAACTTGCTTTCTTTATGGGAATCTAAAATCTTGATTATGGTGATTTTTTTCTGTATATCATAGACTTGGTTTTCCATTTTAAAAATAGTTTCTACTTATTCTTGCATTTTATTCTAACTTTACTTTTATAAATTATCAGTTATCTCTAATGCACATTCATTGATTTCTCTCAATATTTTCTGTCTACATAATTGATATATGTGCATTTCTTTTGGAAGAAATAATACATAAGCCAAGCCACAAAGGGAAGCCCAAGAACTGGAGTGGGTAGCCTATCCCTTCTCCAGCGGATCTTCCTGACCCAGGAATTGAATTGTGGTCTCCTGTATTGCAGGTGGATTCTTTACCAACTGAGCTATGAGGGAAGCCCCTGATATATGTACATTGTTATTGAAAGAAACAATACATAAACTTATAAAGAAAAGAATCACATGAGGTTCAGTCAAGAGTTACCTTTTTTGTTATCTCTTGATGAATAAATATACTTTATGCTGTTTTAAAACTTGGAAAACTACTTTTGACTTTACTTTGTTATGCTTTTTCATTTTCCTGAAAATTAGGAACCAGTATTTTGAAGGCACTACCAAATTGCCAGAATTGGTACCGAATGATTCTGGAATCTACTATCGTGTGCATCAATGATGTGGAATGTTGCATGGCCAGTGATTGTTCCTGTAACATATTTAGTCAAGAAACTAAAAAATATGATAGATTGCACAGAATTTTTTGCTTGAATTTTAAAGTTCAACTCAGAAAATAGATGGCAATCTTATTTTAAAGAATGTTTTCTCCCATTTCTTTCTTATTTTAGCTGAGACAGTAAAGAATTCAAATTACATAATATCTCTGTCTTCTAGACCAGCTGTGTTTTGTGTTTGTTAAATGTTTCAAGTGATTTTCAAACAGCTGGGCTTTCTCAGCCGTATCTTATCCCAGTTATATTTCTCCATGATCTCAAAGCTATTTGAAATGATTTTTCCCCTGATTCAATACACATGTTTATAGTAAAAAAAAAATTGGAAAATGGAGAATGAAATGGTGAAGAAAATGAGTCAGCTATAATCACACTAACCAGTGAAAAATAATGTTAACATCTTTTTATCACTAGTAATTTTTCTATACACATACAAGTACAATCCTATTGTAAATATTGTTTTATACCATTTACATACTATAGCATTAAGCTTCCAAATTTGTGGCAACCCACTCCAGTATTCCTGCCTGGAGAATCCCATGGATGGAGGAGTGGGCTACAGTTCACGGGGTCGCAAAGAGTCGGACACGACTGAGCGACTTCACTCACTCACTCATTCTAAAGTATGAACATTAATATCTGTAGTTCATTGTTTCTCCCCTACAACCACCTTCCTTTCCCAGCACCTCCCCCATCAGTTATGCCAAATTCATACCTTTCCCAAGCAGAGGAAATAGAGATCAAATTGCCAACATTTGTTGGATCATGGAGAAAGCAAGGGAATTCTAGAAAAGCATCTACTTCTGCTTCATTGCTATCCAGAACCCTTGACTGTAGGAGTCACAACAAACTGTGGAAAATTCTTAAAGAGATGGAAGTAACAGGCTACTTTACTTGTCTCCTGAGAAGTCTATATTCTGGTCAACAAGCAACAGTTAGAACTTGACATGGAATAGCAGTGTGGTTCAAAACTGGGAAAGGGGTATGACAAGGGTGTATATTGTCACTCTGCTTATTTAACTTGTATGCAGAGTGAAAAAGTGAAAGTGTACACTGGAAGAGTGTACATCCAGCTCTTTGTGACCCCAACAGTCTCCTCTGCCCATGGAATTCTCCAGGAAAGAATACTGGAGTGTGTTGCCATTCCCTTCTCCAAGGGATTGCCCTGACCCAGGGATTGAACCAGGGTCTCCTACAATTGAAGGCATATTCTTTAACATCTGAGCCACCAGAGAAGCCCTAGTACATCATGTGAAATGCCAGCCTGGATGATTCAGAAGATGGAATCAAGATTCTTGGGAGAAATATCAATAGCTTCAGATATGCAAATGATATCACTCTAAGGGCAGAAAATGAAGAACTAAAGAGCCTCTTAATGAGGATGAAAGAGGAGAGTGAGAAAATGGACAATACTACAAAGCTATAGCCCTCAAGACAGTATGGTGAAAGTTAAAGTGACTCAGTTGTTTCCAACTCTTTGCGACCCCATGGACTATACAGTTCATGGAACTCTCTAGGTCAGAATACTGGAGTGGGTACACTTTCCCTTCTCCAGGGGACCTTCCTGACCCAGGAATTGAACCGGGGTCTCCTGCATTGCATGGTGGATTCTTTACCAACTGAGCTATCAGGGAAGCCCTTTTAGTACTGGCACAAAAACAGAAATATAGACTGATGGAACAAGATAGAAAACCCAGAAATAAACCCATGCACCTATGGATATCTTATTTTTGACAAAGGAGGCAAGAATACATAAATGGGACAAAGATAATTTCTTCTATAAGTGTTTCTGGAAAACTGGACAGTTACATGTAAAATAATGAATTAGAACACTTCTAACACCATCTACAGAGATAAACCCGAAATGTATTAAAGACCAGAAACTATAAAACTTTTAAAGGAAAATGTATGCCAAACACTCTATGACATAAATCACAGCAAGATGCTCTATGACCGACCTCCTAGAGTAATGGGAATAGAAACAAAAATAAACAAGTGGGACCTAATTAAACTTAAAAGCATGTACACACGCACACACACAAAAAGCATGTGCACAGCAAAGGAAATTAAAGCAAGGTGAAAAGACAACCCTCAGAATGGGAAAAAATAGTAGCAAATGAAACTGACAAAGGATTAATTTCAGAAATATACAAACAGCTCATACAAATCAATACCAGAAACACAAACAACCCAGTCAAAAAGTGGGCAAAAGACCTAAACAGACATTTCTCCAGAGAAAACAAACAGATGGCTAATAAACACATGAAAATATGCTCAATATCACTCATTATTGGAGAAATACAAATCAAAACTACAATGAGGTATCACCTCACACTGGACAGAATGGCCATCATCAAAAAATCTACAAACAATAAATGCTGGAGGGGGTGTGGAGAAAAGGGAACCTCTTGCACTGTTGGTGGGAATGTAAATTGATAGAATCATTATGGAGAACAGTATGAAGATTCCTTGAAAAACTAGAAATAAAATCACCATATGACCAAGCAATCCCATTTCTAGGCATAAACCCTGAGGAAGCCAAAACTGAAGAAGACACATGTACCCTCAATGTTCACTGAAGCTCTATTTAAACTAGCTAGGAAATGGAAGCAACCTAGATGTCCATCAACAGATGAATGGATAAAGAAGCTGTGGTGCATATATATAATGGAATATTATTCAGCCATAAAAAGGAAGGCATTTGAGTTGGTCTTAATGAGGTGGATGAGCCTAGAGGCTATTATACAGAGTTAAATAAGTCAGAAAGAGAAAAAAATGTATACTAATGCATATATATGAAATCTATAAAGATGGTACTGTTGAACCTATTTGTAGAGCAGCAATGGAGACAGACATTGAGAACATACTTATGGAAATGGTTGAGGGGGACAGAGGGTGGGAGGTGTGGAAAGAGTAATGTGGAGACATACATTACCACATGTAAAATAGATAGCCAATGGGAATTTGCTGTATGACTCAGGGAACTCAAACCTGGGCTTGGTAGCAACCTAAAGGGGTAGAATAGGAAAGGAGATGGGATGGATGTTTAAGTGGGAGGAGACATGGGTTAACCTATGGTGGATACATGTTGGTGTTTGGTAGAAACCAACACGATGTTATAAAGCAATTATCATTCAATTAAAAATAAATAAATTTGAAAGAAGCTGGCTTAAAACTCAACGTCCGAAAAACTAAGATCATGGCATCAGGTCCCATCTTTTCATCACACATAGAAGGGGAAAAAGTAGAAATAGTGACAGATTTTATTTTCTTGAACTCCAAAATCACTACAGATGATGACTGTAGCCATGAAAGTAAAAGACATTTGCTCCTTGGAAGAAAAGCTATGACAAACCTAGATAGTGTATTAAAAAGCAGAGACATAACTTTGCAGGCAAAGGTCTGTATGGGAATGAAAGCTACAGTTTTTCTGGTAGTCATGTATGTATGTAAAATGTGGATCATAAAGAAGGCTGAGCACTGAAGAATTGATGCTTTCAAATTGTGGTGTTGGAGAACACTCTTGAGAGTCCCTTGGACAGCAAAGAGTTCAAACCAATCAATCCTAAGGGAAATCAACCTGGAATATTCATTGGAAGGACTAGTGTTAAAGATGAAACTCCAGTATCTTGGCCACCTGATGTGAAGAGCTGACACACTGGAAATATTGTGCTGGGAAATATTCAGGGGAAGAGGATAAGGGGGCAACAGAGGATGAGATGTTTAAATAGCATCACCAAGTCAATGGACATGAATTTGAGCAACCTCTGGGAGATAATGAAGGATGGAGGAGCCTGGTGGAGGCAGTCAAACCATGATGAGTGGCAAACTGTCAGACACAACGCAGTGAATGAACAACAATAACAACCATGGACTGGTCTATTACTCTTTAATTCACAACCCACATCCAGTCATCCTGATAACTACCTCAAAAATCTCCATAATCTACAACTTTCCAACCTCTACTGCTAACTCCTTAGCCAGTCTTTTTTTTTTTTTTAATTTTCTAGTTGACAAGAGGAGCCTCTCTTCATCTGCTTTGCCACACCTAACCAAGAACCAAGATGAAGTAGCTCAGTCGTGACTCTTTGCGACCCTCTGGACTGTAGCCTACCAGGCTCTGCCATCCGTGGAATTTCCCTGGCAAGAGTACTGGAGTGGGTTGCCATTTCCTTCTCCAGGGGATCTTCCTGACCCAGGGATCCAACCCCAGTCTCCCGCATTGCATGCAGATGCTTTACTGTCTGAGCCACCAGGGAAGCCCTTGCCATGCTTACAATTGGTTAAATATGTCAGACTATATACTCCACTCAGAATCCACCAATGCTCTTCCTCACACTGTCAGTGAAAGTGAAGCGTTACTTGCTCAGTGGTGTCCGACTCTTTGAGACCCCAAGGTCTGAAGCCTGCCAGACTCCTCTGTCCATGAAATTTTCCAGGCAAGAATACTGGAGTGGGTAATTATTCCCTTCTCCAGTGGATCTTCCTGACCCAGGGATTGAACCTGCATCCTCCATCTGCAGGCAAATTTTTTATGGTCAGTCACAAGGGGGTCTTAATACATGCCTTGGCCTGCAAGAACCTGTATGACTTGTCTGTAGCTTCTCTTTGATCAATCTTTATCCTTTTCTCCTTTCTCACTGGGCTGCAGCTACAGTTGATTTCTTAAGGACCCTTGAACATTCTGTACTTGCTTCTGAGAGCCTTTGCTCTGGCCTTAAGACCTTTCCCCAGACCCTCATGGCTCCTTTTCTCAACCCATTAAGTCCTGTTCAAATGTTCTCACCTCAGATATCTACCTGTAAAAAATATCACCTGTGACTTGCTGTTCTACATTTTGCTTTAATATTTCTTCAGAGCATTTATTACCAGCTGATATGTTGTATATTTATGTACTTGTTTTACTTATTTTCTATATTCTTCATTAGAATGCAAGCTGAATAAAGATAGGGGCATTGCCATTTTTGTTCATTGCTATATACTCACCACTTACAAAGTAACTGACACACAATAGTCACTTATAAATAGATTAAACCAGTTTCCTTTAACTGCACAATTTTTATTTTCTCTTACAGACAATGATTTTAATCCTTAATTATAATTTAATAGTAAGCCCTAAGAAGTGAATTGCATCATTTAAAAGATGTTAATATTTTGCAGAATGTTTCTTAATAACAGGTTGTTCTAATTTATGCTTCCACTAACAGGGAATGAGAATACCTAATATTCTTATAATCAATGGACATTGTTTCTCTTATATTTTCCTCTTACTTGTGAGTCAAGGTATTATTTTCACAAATTTTAGGTACTACTATTGAAACTGCTTTGAGATCATTTATGTAAACAGCCTGCTACATAGTGAGCTATCAGTACAGGTTAGTAGCTTAAAAAAATTCTAAATGTGTTGTTGCTCTAAAAAGTCTTAGAATCTAGAGAAATTGTATTTCAAACATAAAAGGCTAGTTTTTAGCTTGTTGCAACAACTTGCCTGAGTTTCTCATTATCACTAAAATACTTGTCCCTGCTTCAGTAAGATTATTAGCCTCTTAATGAAAACTGTGCCTTGAGATCAATGAATAAACCATATTACAAAAGCATGCTGATTAGGCATGAATGCATTTTCTCTAGGCACTAAAATCCCAGAGGTTTAGTTCTAGTTATTATTCAATATTACAAACTTCATCTTAGAATTTATGAATACTTCATGTTATTTTATATGGTAATATTGTAATCATTGGTTAAAATATTAGTGACTATATCACTGAAAATAAATCAGGAGATATTTGGACATGACTCATTTGAAAGAGATATAGAAATTAAAAGTGCTTCTTACTATCACAAAGTCCTCCAACCACACCACCCTCGCCTTATCTCCATGCCAGCCACAGACTTTGACAGTTCCATGGTTACAGGCGTTTCTTTCTTTTATGACTTTGATCCAAAAGTTATTATCAACATCTTTGAATATACACTTCCTGACACCTTGTAGGCACCTTCAAGTTTTCTTGAATATTCATGAATCTATATTATTAATAAAAAATAAATGTTAGTTCTCTGTAACCCCTTAAACCTATGTATTTTATCTAATGTCATAGATTTCATAAAGCAGCTTGCAGAATCTTGAAGGCCTAAAGATGAATGAATAGACATTTTGAAGAATAGACATTTTGAAGAACAAACATTAAACAAGGACAGAAAACATGGTTGGCACCTCTTCGGCATCCAAAAAAGCAAATGGACACTGACAACTTGAAAAAAGGCCACACGTGGCATATCTGTGAGAGCCAAAGGGAGCAGCCACACAATCACCTCTCCTACATTGTGAGTTCACTTCAGGCTTTCCATCTGAAGAGAAAACCTTTCTGGCTATCATTTGAGCTAGAGTTGTCTGCCTTTGTTTTTGCAATGTGTTTATCTAGTAGATTAATGTGTTTCTGCAAGAATCAACATGAGAAACTGAACACCAACAGAACCGACTTCATGTGTAACTGTGCCTCACACACTTGGAAGGGCCTCAAGATTGCTCTTTTAATTAGCTGTTGAACAAAGACCTTACATTTTCATATTACTGATTCTAAACACCAAGGTGGCAGAGAGTTAGAATCCAAATTTCAATGGTTAAAAGTGAGTCTTCATTTGAGTTGAAACGTAGGAATTTGCAGAGCTTCAATATTGGGAAAGGAGTACATCAAGGCTGTATATTGTCACTCTGCTTATTTAACTTGTATGCAGAGTACATCATGCTAAATGTCAGGCTTGATGAAGCTCAAGCTGGAATCAAGATTGGCGGGAGATATATCAATAATCTCAAATATGCAGATAATACCACTTTAATGGCAGAAAGTGAAGAGGAACTAAAGAGCCTCTTGATGAAAGTGAAAGAGGCGAGTGAAAAGGCTGGCTTAAAATCCAGCATTCAAAAAACTAAGATCATGGCATCTGGTCCCATCAGTTCAGTTCAGTTCAATTCAGTCACTCAGTTGTGTCTGATTCTTTGCCACCCCATGGGCTGCCGCATGCCAAGCTTCCCTGTCCATCACCAACTCCCGGAGCTTACTCAAACTCCTGTCCATCAAGTCGGTGATGCCATCCAACCATCTCATCCTCTGTTATTCCCTTCTCCTCCCACCTTCAATCTTTCCCAGAATCAGGGTCTTTTCAAATGAGTCAGCTCTTCGCATCAGGTGGCCAAAGTATTGGAGTTTCAGCTTCAGCATCAGTCCTTCCAGTGAATATTCAGGACTGATTTCCCTTAGGATGGACTGGTTGGATCTCCTTGCAGTCCAAGGGACTCTCAAGAGTCATCTCTAACACCACAGTTCAAAAGCATCACTTCTTCTGTGCTCAGCTTTCTTTATGGTCCAACTCTCACATCCATACATGACTAATGGAAAAATCATAGCTTTAACTAGATGGGCCTTTGTTGGCAAAGTAATGTCTCTGCTTTTTAATATGCTGTCTAGGTTGGTCATAACTTTTCTCCAAAGAGTAAGAGTCTTTTAATTTCATGGCTGCAGTCACCATCTGCAGTGATTTTGGAGCCCCCCCAAATAAAATTCTGTCACTGTTTCCAGTGTTTCCTCATCTATTTGCCATGAAGTGATGGGACCGCATGCCATGATCTCTGTTTTTTGAATGTTGAGTTTTAAGCCAATTTTTTCACTTTCCTCTTTCACTTTCATTAAGAAGCTCTTTAGTTCTTCCCTTTCTGCCATAGGGGTGGTGTGATCTGCATCTTTGAGGTTATTGATATTTCTCCCAGCAATCTTGATTCCAGCTTGTGCTTCATCCAGCCCAACATTTCTGATGATGTACTGTACATATAAGTTAACTAAGCAGGGTGATAATATGCAGCCTTGACGTACTCCTTTCCTGATTTGGAACCAGTCTGTTGTTCCCTGTCCAGTTCTAACTGTTGCTTCTTGACCTGCAAATAGATTTCTCAAGAGGTCCCATCACTTCATGGCAAATAGATGGGGAAAAAGTTGAAACAGTGAGAGATATATTTTCTTGGGCTTCAAAGTTACTATGGTCAGTGACTGCACTCACAAATTTAAAGCACGCTTGCTCTTTGGAAGTAAAGCTATGCTGGGAAAGACTGAGGACAAGAGGAGAAGGGGGTGACAGGATGAGATGGTTGGTTGGCATCATTTTCAATGGACATGAGTTGGAGCGAACTCCCAGAGATAGTGAAGCACAGGGGAGCCTGGCACGCTGCAATCCATGAGGTAGCAGAGTCAGACACAACTGAGTGACTGAAAAACAACAACAGAATAGGAAAAATCACACACACACACACACACACACACACACACACCAACTGTATGTTTTTCTTCCTTGATCATCTTTTTTGTTTTTGTTTTATGTTTACTGTTTGTATAATGTTTACTCCTTTACTTTTCTCAAGTTAATCTCCCATTTTCCTGACTCCCATTATACTACTAAATATGTTTCATAAGAATTAAATTTCAAACACGGAGCTTTTTTTCTATAGCAATAAAACATTAAAATAACTTATCCTCCTTTTGATAAATGGAGTTATTTGAACTTCATAAAGCACTAAGAAAAAATTTATAGTGTAACTGAATAATAAACACAGTTGGTGGAAGTCTTTGAGGTCTGGAAGAAGGAATGAAACAATGTATATGTCCTCCCATCTCATATATCTAATCCAATTTTCAGATCTAGGATCCATTCTAGTCACTTAAACACCTCATAAACTTCTTTGACATTTAATTATATTATGTGTATGCCTGGTACTATAGAAATACTGACAGAATGAAAACTTCATTGAGTGTTTTCCTGGCTGCCAACCAATGAAATGCTCCGTAAAAAGGGACAGTGGTTAACAAATGCCTGGCCTGGAAGTAAATTCTCCTGTCTTAAGAAAGTTTTGGAAAAAAGAGAGGCAGCTTGCTAAACTGTGGTTTAAATTGACTGGGGATACTTGTTAGGACTGAAATGAGCTCTAATAGGTTCCGCACAAGCTTGATTAGAGCCTGTATCACCAAGAGACACTTCACTCAGAGTGATTATTGTCTTTCAATTATAGTTGGGTCGCCTCCAGCCCCAGTGTTTTCCTGTGAAGGAGACATGAAGAAAATGTTTTTCAATAAGGCAGCCTTTTTGTGCCTAAGCTGAAGATGGGATAAATATTTAATCTGAAATGCTTTACTGCATTTCTCCATTAAAATAGGTTTTTTCCAAGGTCAGATTTAGATAAAGTTTGCATATGTTTTTGCTAAAAAACATACTCAGATCCATTAAAGGACAAATATGTGTACATATTTCATCTGGAAAGGTGTGCACATGAAATCACCTCACTCGAGAATTGTTTATAGGAAATATTTTTCTTTACTTAAATCATGAATGGTATAATCTTACTTCTGTCAGACAAGGACTATCTCTCATTAGCCATTTCATCAGATGTCTTTCATCAACCCCGGGCTCTCTTGACTTTCCCTCATGTCAGGGGAATATGAGAGCACTGGTTCTGTCTCAAAACATGAAATCCATAAGACATAAAGTATGAAAATAACTATTAATACTTTGTTCTTTATAACTTCTCATATTATTTCCATTAAAATGTGTAATTCATGTGTTTTGGATGTAAGCTATTCATTTATGTGAGTAATAAAATACACAATCCCAGAAGAATTGCATTCAAAGACAAAAATGCAGCAAAAATAAGGTAATTCAAGTCAGTTTTTGGTACATTTCTTCTTTTTTGAATTTCAGATTAGGTAGGGTTGGTTGACAAGCTTTAAATTTTATTACTTCTGCAGCAGTAGCATGGGGCAGATGAGGAGAGAAGGAGTGTTATTTTTTTAAATAAACTTTTTCAAAGACTAGTTTTCGATTTACCAAAAAAAAAGAAGAATTTTTTTGCCAAAAATGATAGTATAGAGGGTTCTCATATTCTGAACACCCTGTTTGTGCTATTCTTAACATCTTACAGTAGTGAAACGCTGGTATTACACTGTCACAGTTAATTTGCATGCTATTAGTCACTAAAATCCATTAAGATTTCCTTAATTTTTTCCTAATGTCTTTTTCTTGTTCCAGGACCCTGCATTACACGTAGTCTTCGTGTCTCCCTTGTCTCCTCTGGGCTGTAACAATGTCTCAAACTTTCCTTATTTTTAATGACCTTGACAGTTTCGAGAAGTACTGGTCAGGTAGTTTGTAGCATGCCCTAAACTGGGATTTTTCTGATGTTTTTCTCATAGTTATTTCAGAATTATGGGGTTTGGGAAGGAAGATCACAGAGGGGAAAGTGTTATTTTCATAAAATTTATCAAGGGAAATACTGTCAACATGACTTATCATTGGTGATGTTAATTTGTATTATCAGTTTCAGGTAGGGTCTTTTTATTTATATACCATAAACTTACTCCTTACTCTCATCCCTTTTCCATTCTGTGTTTTGTGGAAGAAATCACTATGCCCAGTAACACTTCAGGAATAGGGAGTTGTGATCTTTATTCTTGAGGAGGAGTATCAATGTCAATTATTTGGAATTCTGCATGTGACATTTTTCTATTCCTTCTCATCTCTTTACTTAATAACTCATTAATATTGGTATGACTCATGGATATTTATTTTATGTTTTGCTTTACAATCTATGATGCTTATTTTGGTTGCTGAAGTTGTTCCAGCTTTGATTATTGGGAGCTCTCCAGTTGGCTCTTAGTATCACTTTGACATGGGTATAAATTTTTTAATAATAGAATAATCATAAAATAGTGAAAAGGCTTAAATATCCAAGGAAATGTAAACTTATCATCCCTCTGGCTAAAGGTCAAACAGAGACTTTGGTGAAAGAATGTGTCTCAATTTCTGCTCACTCTTTACATCAACTCCTACTGGTATTAAAGTGTTTTCCAAGTGATGATAAAAAGGAGCTAACACACCTCTACTACCCAGTTATTTCATATATGTTTCTTCACAAATAATGAGAATATTGAGAAAGAATATTCTCTCACCAATTATGAGAATATTAACAAATTCTGGGGCCCATGCATAGATCCTTTGTTAAAAAAAATAGTATATTTACCAAGTAAACTAAAGAAAAATGAGAAATAAGCACTCTCTATAATTTATAATGCCTCTTGCAAAACCTGTACATAGGTCAAGAAGTGACAGAACTGGACATGAAACAATAGACTGTTTCAAAATTGGGAAAGGAGTATGTCAAGGTTGTACACTGTCACCTTGCTTATTTAACTTGCATGCGGAGTACATCATGGGAATACAGGGATAGATAAAGCACAAGCTGGAATTAAGTTTGCCAAGAGAAATATCAACAACCTAAAATATGCAGGCCTGGCCACAGAGAGAGAAGGGAAAGGATCTCTTTGCTGGTGAAAGGAGCAGTGACCTCAGAAGAGACCGAGACAGACGTGCCTCTGAGAGTCCAGGAGTCTCTGGCAGAGGTATGAGTCAACAGTAGCCTGCCCCAGGGTCAGGGGCACTGAATACAGCAGTCCAGGCAGCCCCTGGACTCCCTGGGTATGCCGGCAAAAGTCTTTTTTAGGAGGTCCTCACTACCTCCATTTACTCCTACTACAGTTTGGCTTCAGGCCAAACTACAGGGAGGCAACACAGCCCCACCCATTAAGAGAAAATTGGCCCTGAGCATGGCCCTGCCTATCAGAGAAAGACCCAGATTTCCCCACAGTCAGTCCCTCCCATCAGGAAGCTTCCACAAGCCTCTTATCCTTATCCATAAGAGGGCAGACAGAATAAAAACCACAATCACAGAAAACTAGCCAAACTGACCACATGGGTCAAGCCTTGTCTAACTCAATGAAACTATGAAAACTATGAGCCATGCCCTGTAAGGCTACCCAGAATGGACAGGTGATGGTGGAGAGTTATGATAAAACGTGGTTCACTGGAGAAGGGAATGGCAAACCACTTCAGTATTTTTGCCTTGAGAAGCCCATGAAGAGTATGAAAAGGCAAAAAGATATGACACTGAAAGATGAACTCCCCAGGTCAATGGAGATCAGTGGAGAAATAGCTCAGGAAAGAATGAAAAGGCTGAGCCAAAGCAAAAACAAGGCCCAGATGTGGATGTGACTGGTGATGGAAGTAAAGTCCGATGCTATAAGAACAATGTTGCATAGGAATCTGGAATGTTATTCCCATGAATCAAGGTAAATTGGAAGTGGTCAAATAGGAGATGGCAAGAGTGAACATTGACACTTTAGAAATCAGTGAACTAAAATGGACAGGAATGGGCAAATATAATTCAGATGACTGTTACATCTACTACTGTGGGCAAGAATCTCTTAGAAGAAATGGAGTAGCCCTCATAGTCAACCAAAGAGTCTGAAAGGCAGTACTTGGGTACAATCTCAAAAACGACAGAATGATCTCTATTCATTTCCAAGGCAAACCCATTCAACATCAGAGTAATCCAAATTTATGCCCCAACCATTAATGCCGAGGAAACTGGTGTTGAACAGTTCTATGAAGACCTACAAGATCTTCTAGAACTAACACCGAAACCAGATGTTCTTTTCATCATAGAGGACCAAAATGTAAAAGTAGGAAGTCAGGAGATACCTGGAGTAACAGGCAAATTTGTCTTGGAGTACAAAATGAAGCAGGGCAAAGGCTAACAGAGTTTTGCCAAGAGAATGCACCGGTAATAGCAAACACTCTCTTCCAACAAAACAAGATAAGACTCTACACATGGACATCCCCAGATGGCCAATACCAAAATCAAATTTATTGTATTCTTTGCAGTTGAAGTTGGAAATTCTCTATATAGTCAGCAAAAACAAGACTGAGAGCTAACTGTGGCTCAGATCATGAACTTCTTATTGCAAAATTCAGACTAAACCACTATGAGGTACCATTTCACGCCAGTCAGAATGGCTGCGATCCAAAAGTCTACAAGCAATAAATGCTGGAGAGGGTGTGGAGAAAAGGGAACCCTCTTAACACTGTTGGTGGGAATGCAAACTAGTACAGCCACTATGGAGAACAGTGTGGAGATTCCTTAAAAAACTGGAAATAGAACTGCCTTATGATCCAGCAATCCCACTGCTGGGCATACACACTGAGGAAACCAGAATTGAAAGAGACACGTGTACCCCAATGTTCATCGCAGCACTGTTTATAATAGCCAGGACATGGAAGCAACCTAGATGTCCATCAGCAGATGAATGGATAAGAAAGCAGTGGTACATATACACAATGGAGTATTACTCAGCCATTAAAAAGAATACATTTGAATCAGTTCTAATGAGGTGGATGAAACTGGAGCCTATTATACAGACAGAAGTAAGCCAGAAAGAAAAACACCAATACAGTATACTAACGCATATATATGGAATTTAGAAAGATGGTAACAATAACCCTGTATGTGAGACAGCAAAAGAGACACTGATGTATAGAACAGTCTTTTGGACTCTGTGGGAGAGGGAGAGGGTGGGATGATTTGGGAGAATGGCATTGAAATATGTATAGTATCATATATGAAATGAGTCGCCAGTCCAGGTTCAATGCACGATACTGGATGCTTGGGGCTGGTGCACTGGGACGACCCAGGGGGATGGTATGGGGAGGGAGGAGGGAGGAGGGTTCAGGATGGGGAACGCATGTATACCTGTGGCAGATTCATTTTGATATATGGCAAAACCAATACAATATTGTAAAGTTAAATAAAATAAAATTAAAAAAATTCAGACTAAAAGAGGAAAGTAGGGAAAACCACTAGAGCATTCAGGTAGGATCTAAATCAAATCCCTTATGATTATACAGTGGAAGTGACACATAAATTCAAGGGATTAGATTTGATAGACAGAATGCCTGAAGAACTATGGAAGGGGATTTGTAACACTGAACATGAGAAGGTGATCAAAATCATCCCCAAGAAAAAGAAGTACAAGAAGGCAAAATGGTTGTCAAGGAGGCCTTACATATAGCTGAGAAAAGAGAAGCAAAAGGCAAAGGAGAAAAGGAATATATATATCCATTTGAATGTAGAGTTTCAAAGTAGATCAAGGAGAGATAAGAAAGGCTTCCAAAGTGAACAATACAAAGAAATAGAGAAAAACAATAGAATGGGAAAGACTAACGATCTCTATAAGATCTTATTTGACCTATATCTCCTATTTGACCACTTCCAATTTACCTTGATTCATGGATATTAAGAAAATTAAAGATACCAAGGGAACATTTCATGCAAAGATTAGCACAATAAAAGACAGTAAAGCTATGGACCTAACAAAAGCAGAAGATATTAAGAAGAGGTGGCAAGAATACATAGAAAAACTATACAAAAAGATCTTCATGCCCCAGATAATCATGATGATGTGATCACTCACCTAGAGCCAGACATCCTGTAATACAAGATCAATTAGGCCTTAGGAAGCATCCCTGAGAACAAAGCTAGTGGAATTCCAGCTGAGATGTTTCAAATCCTAAAAGATGACCCTGTGAGAGTGCTGAACTCAATATGCCAGCAAATTTGGAAAACTCAGCTGTGGCCACAGGACTGGAAAAAGTCAATTTTCATTCCAATCCCAAAGAAAGGCAATGCCTAAGAATGTTCAAACTACCACACAATTGCACTAATCTCACAATCTAGCAAAGTAATTATGAAAATTCAACAAGATATGCTTCAACAGTACATGAACAGAGAACTTCCAGATGTTCAAACTGGGTTTAGAAAAGGCAGAGGAACCAGAGATCAAATTGCCAACATCCATTGGATCATAGAGAAAGCAGGATAATTCCAAAAAAACATCTACTTCTGCTTCATTTACTATGCTAAATCCTTTGACTGTGTGGATCACAACAAACTGTGGAAAATTCTTAAAGAGATGGGAATACCAGACCACCTTACCTGCCTCCTGAGAAATCTGTTTGCAGATCAAGAAGCAACAGTTAGAATCGGGCATGGAATAATGGACTGGTTCCAAATTGGGAAAGGAGTATGTCAAGGGCATATATTATCACCTTGCTTATTTAACTTATAAGCAGAGTACATCATGTGTAATGCCTGACTGGATGAAGCACAATCTGGAATTAAGATTGCTGGGAGAAATTTCAATAACCTCAGATTGCAGATGTTACCACCCTTATGGCAGAAAGGAAGAGGAACTAAACGGCCTCTTGATGAAAGTGAAAGAAGAGAGTGAAAATCTGCCTTAAAACAGCATTCAAAAAATGAAGTTCATGGTTCCAGTCTCATCACTTCATGGCAAATAGATGGGGAAACAATGGAAAGAGTGACAGATTTTATTTGTTTAGGCTCAAAAATCACTGCAGATTGTGACTGAAGCCATGTAATTAAAAGATGCTTGCTCCTTGGAAGAAAAACTATGACCAACCTGGATTGCATACTAAAAAGCAGAGACATTACTTTGCCAACAAAGGTCAGTGTGGTCAAAGCTATGGCTTTTCCAATAGTCATTATGGATGTTAGAGTTGGACCTTAAAGATAGCTGGGCACTGATCAATTGATGCTTTTGAATTGTGGTTTTGGAGAAGACTCTTGAGAGTTCCTTGGACTGTAAGGAGACCAAATCAGTCAATCTTAAAGGAAATCAATCCTGAATATTCATTGGCAGGACTGATGCTGACGTTAAAGCTCCAATACCTGATGCGAAGAGCTGACTCATCGGAAAAAACCCTGATGCTGGGAAAGATTGAAGGAAGGAGAAGAAGGGGATGACACAGGCTGAGATGGTTGCATGGCATTACCGACTCAATGAACATAAGCAAGCTCTGGGAGATGGTGGACAGGGAAGCCTGGTGTGCTGCAGTCCATGGGGTTGCAAAGAGTTGGACATGACTGAGCGATTGAAGAACAATAATGTATACTGTCTCTGATGTTGACATCACAATGTGTTTTTTAAAAATTTTTATTTATATTGGAGCAGAGTTGATTAACAATATTGTGTTAGTTTCTGGTGTACAGCATGGTGATTTCCAAGACTTTCTCCAGAGAAGACGTACAGATGACCAAGAGACACATGAAATAATGCTTAACACCAAGTGATTTTTATGGTGTGAGTTGATGGCAGACAGGATTATAAAGTGGGTCATATGTGTCCTTGAAAGCAACTCTTCCCTGTTCTTTCCTTCTTTATTTTTCTCCCATTTTAGCAGAAACTTTTTTTTATCCTAGGCCACTTAGTGATTTCTGGCTGCCAATTTGACCCTACCTGTCATAGAGAAAAGCATCTCATAAACCAAATAACAGGGCACACAATAAATCACCTAATGCTTTGACTTATCACTTAATGCAATTGCACTTGACAGACATTTATGGAGTAGTAATTTTATGCTAAACATAGGCATCATGGAGTGTAGCACAGCCTAGCACATGAGGCAGATACATACATAATCCAGATTCAGTGAGATTAGAGAAGTTTAGTATTATGCCTTCTTAGGATTTCATTTTTACCAGTGGGATTTATGTGTGTGTATTTTATTTAAGAATTCTATAGGGAAAAAAATGCTCATTTCAGGTGAATAGTACAATTTTAGACCTTAATTAGAGACTGTGATAGAGTGTGGAATGGGATACAGAATAAATGGGAATTCCCTTCATCTCACAAATGAAACCTAGAAAACTGACTATAGGCATTATTTTGGTTACATGGTGTTAAAACACCTCTTCATATTCTCACACACATATGCATGTTTATCACTGTATCCCTAGTACTCACAATAGAACATGATATTACAAAGTATTATAGGTGTATACTCAATAAATACTTTTATTCTCACATGCTTTGTTTATTTTTACTTTACTTGGACATTAAAAAAATATTGCTAGAGATGTTATAGTTTTCCAGCAAAATTGAGCATAAAGTGCGTTCTGAAACACCTTTGCCCCTACATATGTGCAGCCTCCCCCACTATTAGAATTCACTTGAGAATGACAGGGAGAAAGGAAGAGACTTCTAGAAGGAAGGGACAGGCTGAAGCAATTGTGATGCCAGGAGTAGGCATGGCTGAGTTTAGCATAAATGAGCAAGCAGTCTCAATAGCTTGATGATTCATTCTGATGTATAGTGGGCAATTATATTTCATGGCTAATAAGCTATCAGATTGGAAGTTCAGTTTAGGTTGTTGCTGAGTTGGAGGTTATATTAATATACTAAAGTTGATATGATTATTATAGAAGTAAAAGACATGAAGGTTGAGGCTGTGCACAATGGAGTTGGGGTCAGGATGTATAAGAAGGAGCAATTAACTAACATTGACCCAATTACAATGTTGGAAATGGAATGAGTTATACCTTGTTTAATCCTCACAAGAACAGGAGAGGTTGCACAGATCCAAGAACAGATCCAATGTTGCACAGCTAGTATGTTGATGAGATCATATTTTGTTATTCCATTCCTGAAGCTCTGGGGAGCCATTAGAATTGTAGCCAGAGAGTAAGACTATGCCTATAATATATCTACTCAAGTTCTCAGCAACTTGCCCGGAAAACCTCCTTTAGTGTCATTTTAAAATGCAAAGTGCTTAAAATACTACTGTATGCTTAAATAATCATTGAATAAAACACATTTTTAACATGTTTGTATTAATGAATCTGGGCTTCAGAATAACATCATCTTGCTCCACATATGCTAGTTTTTATACCTTATGTGAAAAGGATTGGTTTTCCTCTCCAGGGAAAATGAGCTGTGGGTATTTATAATAGAGCCTGTCCTCATTCTTAAGATGTAATCAGATTGGACTAACACTACAGGGTTTTATGCTGTCTTAAACTCTGGATAGATGAAAATCCAGAGCAAGTTCTTAAAAAAGTTAAGGATACAAAAAAAAAAGTTAAGGATACAGAGAGCAATAGAATCATGGACATGGTGGATTGCAGCCTTTGGTCAAGGAGAGGAAAAAATAAAAGCTACAGTATGTTATCCTCTGTAATATTTATTTAAGCTTATGTCATATTTCATGATCTTTATAGATGTTTTTCAATGTTAAAACTAATAAGACAAAAAAGTAAATTAATATTTTAACTTAATTTTTTAAAAAATTTGTTAAAACACAATGTTTTATTGATTTGTTGTGTTACTTTAGTGAGTGAAAAATATGATAGAATTTACTTACTAGGACATAATCTCTTATAATATTAAATTTATACTTTAAAAATCTAGAAAAAATATGTGAAAACTATGATCTCCTCACAGTCATGACTCATTGAATTATTGAACATGAAGTCTGAACTAAAACGTCTTTCTTATTCCTCAGCCAGAATGAACAAATGCTAAGATGTAAAGTATATTGTAAAGTGACATAAAAATGGTAACCAGTCTTCCCTTTCTCATTTCCTTGCAAATAAAATACTGATGCATTCCAAATGTGCCCAATCCAATTAATATTTAAGGTAATTAAAGGGATAAGCTTGAACATGAAAGTTCACTCTTATATCACAATGCCACATATGCTGATAACCCTGTACTGAGACATATTATGGTACACATGTGTTTCCTGAGAATACATTTTTTAAAAAACTGGTTAATCCTAAATAAAAGACAACAGTGAAAAAATTTTATACACTATTTACAATTAAAAGATGAGAAGTCATGTACATTAAATATTAGTGAAATCAGTAAAAATAATGTTGTCCTAAGTAATTGTTGACATGGTTATGAAACAAAGCAAATAACAAAACAGTGTTTGAAATACAAAAAATGTAATAACATTCTGTTTATAACCTCATATTATTTTATCAAAACTTATTAAAATAAGATTATTAGTCTCTCATTATAGACTAAAATAAAGCTAGACTTCCTTGGTGGCTCAGAATCTGCCTGCAATGCAGAAGACCCAGGTTTGACACCTAGGTGTGGAAGATCCCCTGGAGAAGGAAACGTCAACCCATTCTAGTATTTTTGCCTGGGGAATCCCATGGGTAGAGAAGTCTGGCAGGCTACAGTCCATGGGGTCACAAAAAGTGGGACACCACTTAGCAACTATACAGCAACAACAGACAATGATAATAATATCCAGTATTTATTGCCATCTCATACCATATGTATATTACATAATTTAATCTTCATTCAAAAAAATCACCTGAGGTGGATATTCATAGTTTCTTTACTATGCAAATGAGAAAGCTGAACGTCAGAGAAGTTAGTTATTTGTTCAAGGTTATAAAAGTAGTATGTATGCTTCCCAAATTAACAGCATAAATAGCAAATCAAGTGTCACCATCAATGTAGCAAAACAGAGCCAGGAAACTAAGAAAGAACAATGAAACACTTTATAAATAAAATAAAGACTGACCAATTGGGCCTGGAGAGCAAAGCAACAAGCAAACTGTATTTTAACATTCTGTTAATAGATGAAGTACTTAAACATTGATGAATATCATTTCATAGCATTAAAAATATTGCTATTTCAAGAAAATCATGGGTAAAATTCAAAATCAAAGCTTTGCCACCTGACAGTGATACTTTCATAATTTTTCCACTCTCAAAACTGTGATTCACTTTCTAGATTGTTATTCTCAGCCTACCACTGCTGTTAAACCTTCAACTGAGAAAATAGATAATGGAACTTGTTCAGATTCCAGCTATCCCATTCAAATTCAACTTTCAAGTGGAACCATCATCCTTCTTTTCTTCTTTCAATTTTAGTAGCCTTCTGTGAAAGGTCAGTCTATCAGCTTTTTGCTTTTTCAGGAGTTCCAAACCATCAGTATACCCTCTCTGTGATCTGAATATCAACTTCTGTATCTCCTTGGCATGATGTTATGTTTTAATAATGCCCATCTTAGCAATGGTGGCAACTACAAGAAAAACTTCTGAATCCCTTATGCCTTTCCAGGTACACGTCTCACAGTTCTCTAGCCATTCCTTTCTCCAGGGTATCTTCCCGACCCAGTGATCGAACCCTGGGTCTCCTGCATTTTGGGCAGATTTTTTATTGTCTGAGCCTCCAGGGAAGCCCTTACCCTTTTTACTTTATTTATTCTATTATAATTCTACTTACATCAGACTTTTGTTCATGCTACACAATGGAACTGCTTTTTACTTGTTATAAATTTAATTGATGCACATTGTATCAATTAAAATTTTCATCTTTCATGGCCTCTTTTTTGAACTCTGTTGAGTAGTCAGCCTTCCTACCTGGCTTCTCAAAGTTGGCATTCCTCAGGTCTCCAGCTTGGTACTCACTTTCTTCTTGTTTAACTTTCTCTCTCTAGACTCTCTAATTTCCTGCTGCATCAAATTCGAAAAGACAAGACTGAAGGCCAGATTAGGGCCAGAGCTATAGCTAATTTAGTGGAACTGGAGGAGAATGGAAAGCTTAAAGATTGCTCCAGGCTCCAATGGGAGTGAGAGTAAAAGCAAAACAGAAATCTAGGATAAATTATTGCTTCATTTTTAGCTTTAGTTACTGGGAGGCAGAATCATTGCAAGAAATTTGTCATAAAAATAATGGACTATGTTTTACCTATGTTAATCTTTGAGATTAACCTATTCAACTATATGTGAATATCTTTAGTGTTTTTTGCTTATAGAGAACTTTTTATAATACAGTCAATTATCAAAAATATTAAGATACCGAAACTCTCTGTTAAAAATAATAGAAAAAGTAAGCTTAAGTATCAAGTTGGCAATATTGGTAATGTGCATTTATAATTTAATACTATTTAAAATTCTGAATGCTACTATTGCACTCATAAAGTAAAAAATCACTGAGGCAAAAAAGGAGCTGGAAGCAGTTGCAATATCTTAATTCTCCATTATATCCATCCTCTGGATACTGAAAATAAGGACCAACTGGTAGGGCATCACCTAATGCGTTGACATTCATTTTTGAACTAAAAGTGAGGTGACTAGATATATGTTTTGATGTAAAATCATGGGATATGTCAGAGTACTGAGCACATCAACACGATGAATATAGAAAATAAATAAGAGGTGTCAATGAACATAAGAAATAAATGGAGACTGATTTTGAGCAGTCTGTGACCAGGGTAAGAAAAAATGAGTTGCTCCTACAACATAACGTGTCATACAATTGTGTAACAAAATAAGGCCAGACATTTATGGAAACGCACATTTAAAAGGGATGGAATCATCCCTTTTGCTTTGTTTAAATGCATCTTGAAACTAAGCTTTAACAGCTTGAGAAAAACCATAAAAAGTGAGTAGGATAATTCATATTTCTTGTCCCATCTTCAGAATTAAATTAGAATGGAAGAAAGATGGAGTGCATCCCTGGGTGCTATGTACAACTGAGGATAGACATTCTGCCCTGAGTTCTAATGTAACTGCTGCTTTTGTTTGTTTGTTTAGCCTTCATAATTTCTGAAATGCAAAGTATTTTTCTAGGTATAAAACTTACATAACCAGACTAAAAGAAGATCTGAGACCAATTCCATTGCAACGGAAAATCAGGAATACAGTGATATAAAAACAACACAAATTGACATAATTTTGCAGCACCTGGCATGGATCGTTTCCTTTGACTTCTCAGTCTTCTAGGTTTTAATTAATTTGAAAAAAGGTATACTAAAGAGATAAAGTGCTAGTATATCTAGCAAATATCTATCACAGTAGGGGAAGTGGAGAGGTGGGGTTTTCCCCTAAAATAGCTTCATTTACATATTAAGAAAGGAGAGTATAAAGAAAATACAAAAATTTTACAAAACATGAGAACAAAAAATGTACCGGTGAATTAACTTACTGCCCATCCATGGAGGACACTGCCTAGTGTGTACTGGAACAGTCTAATAATTTTTTTAAAGAAATGTCAAATATATCATTTTGATTTTGGAAAATAGTGAAACTAAATAAACTCTTACAATTAAATGAGTGAAAATATAAAACCAAATTTGGCCCGTAAAAATATTCAGTAAAATTTTGATAGAAATGATAGTCCAGATTCAAACAAACATCATATATTCAGAAAAAAATTCTTTAGAAAAACAATAATGAGGAAACAAGAAAAGTAGAAATGGAACAAAATATATTGTTTGCTATTTTATATTGAAAAGAGTGAAAAGATCATGTATTAGTCTTGATACAATGATTACAAAATGAAACAATCAGGTAATAAAGAAAACCAGCACAGAATTTAAAAACAGGTTACACTACATACAAATCACAAGAGGAAATTAAAAAAAAAAAAACATATCTTGTCCATATAGCAAAAGACTAGGGAAAATAACCCAGGTAGAAGAGAACAAAGAAACAAACCAGAAAGAATTAAGATGATAAAATATGAACATATTTATAACTAAATTGGCTAAAAACTTCAATTAAAAGAAAAGCTTCTCACAGCAAATGTGGTGATTTTAAAATACATTCACAGATTCTCTTATATTGCTCTCTTCAAGAAGTGAAGCCTAGTTCCTGTCCTTTTATGAGTTGGCTGGACTTAATACCTCACTTAACTAATAGAACAAAGTAGTAAAGACAGTGTGTGACTTCGAAGGCTGGGTTATAAAAATCAATGCTGCATTTGTATTATTCACATTCTCTCAGATTGCTAGCTGTAGGAGAAGGTAGCTGCCCTGATATGAGAATATTAAAGCAGTCTTGGAGAGGGTCTCAAAGTGGAGAATTCAGCCATGTGAATAAGCCATGTGAATAAGCCATCTTGGAAATCTGTGGCACCAAATACACCTGGGGTTATTTGCCATCCCTCACGGCACTCTGACTGCAACCATGTAAGAAAGAGATGGGAATACCAGACCACCTTACTGACCTCCTGAGAAATCTGTATGCAGGTCAAGAAGCAACAGCTAGAACTGGACATGGAAAAACAGACTGATTCTAAATCAGGAAAGGAATACATCAAGGCTGTATATTGCCACCATGCTTATTTAACTTATATGCAGAATGCATCATGTGAAATGCCAGACTGGATGAAACATAAGCTGGAATCAAGATTTCCAGGAGAAATATCAATAACCTCAGATATGCAGATGACACCATGCTTATGGCAAAAAGTGAAGAAGAACTAAAGAACCTCTTGAGGAAAGTGAAAGAGGAGAGTGAAAAAGTTGGCTTAAAACAAAATATTTAGAAAACTAAGATCATAGCATCTCGTCCCATCATTTCATGGCAAAAAGATGGGGAAACAATGGAAACAGTGACAGACTTTATTTTGGGGGGGTGCTCCAAAATCAGTGCAGATGATGACTGCAGCCATGAAATTAAAAGATGCTTGCTCCTAGGAAGAAAAGCTATGACAAACCTAGACAGCATATTAAAAATCAGAAATATTTGCCAATGAAGGTTCAGATCAGTTCAGTTCAAGTTGCTGTTGTGTCCGACTCTTTGCAACCCCATGGACTGCAGCACGCCAGGCTTCCCTGTCCATCACCAACTCCTGGAGCTTACTCAAACTCATGTCCATCGTGTCAGTGATGCCATCCAACCATCTCATCCTGTGTCATCCCCTTCTCCTCCCACCTTCAGTCTTTCCCAGAATCAGGGGCTTTCCCAAGAAGTCAGTTCTTCACATCAGGTGGCCAAAGTATTGGAGTGTCAGCTTCCTCATCAGTTCTTCCAATCAATATTCAGGACTGCTTTCCTTTAATTTTATCTCCTTGTTTTTATCTTTTATCTCCTGGTTTTATCTCCTTGCAGTCCAAGGGATTCTCAAGTCTTCTCCAACATTACAGTTCAAAAGCATCAGTTCTTCAGCACTCACGTATCTTTATGGTCCAAATCTAACATCTATACATGACTATGGGGAAACCATAGCTTTGACTAGATGGACATTTATTGGCAAAGTAATGTCTCTGCTGTCTAGGTTGGTCATAGCTTTTCTTGCAAGGAGCAAACATCTTTTAATTTCATGGCTGCCATCACTATCCGCAGTGATTTTGGAGCCCCCCAAAATAAAGCCTATCATTGTTTTCATTGTTTCCCCATCTGTTTGCCATGAAGTGATGGGACAAGAATCCATGAACTTAGTTTTTTGAATGTTGAGTTCTAAGTCAACTTTTTCACTCTCCTCTTTCACTTTCATCAAGAGGCTCTTTTGTTCTTCACTTTCTGCCATAGGGGTGATGTCATCTGTGTATCTGAGGTTTTTGATATATCTCCTGGCAATCTTGACTCCAGCTTGTGCTTCATCCAGCCTGGCATTTTGCATGATGTACTCTGCATATAATTTTAATAAGCAGGGTGGTGATACACAGCCTTGATGGACTCCTTCCCCAATTTGGAAAGAGTCCGTTGTTCCATGTCTGATTCTAACTGTTGCTTCTTGACCTGCATACAGATTTCTCAGGAGGCAGGTAAGGTGTTCTGGTATTCCCATCTCTTTAAGAATTTTCCACAGTTTGTTGTGATATGTACAGTCAAAGGCTTTGGCATAATCAATAAAGCAGAAATAGACATTTTTCTGGAATTCTCTTGCTTTTTCTCTGATCCAAAGGATGTTGACAATTTGATCTCTGGTTCTTTTGCCTTTTCTAAATCCAGTTTGAACATCTGGAATTTCATGGTTCACATACTATTGAAGCCTGGCTTAGAGAATTTTGAGCATTACTTTGCTAGCACATGAGATAAGTGCAATTGTATGGTAGTTTGAACATTCTTTGTCATTGCCTTTCTTTGGGATTGGAATGAAAACGGAAACTTTTCCAGTCCTGTGGCCACTGCTGAGTTTTCCAAATTTGCTGCCATATTCGTGCAGCACTTTCACAGGGTCATCTTTTAGGATTTGAAACAGCTCCATCACTTCCAATAGCTTTGTTTGCAGTGATGCTTCCTAAGGCCTACTTGACTTCACATTCTAGGATGTCTAGGTGAGTGATCACACCATCGTGATTATCTGAGTCATGAAGATCTTTTTTGTATGGTATCTTCTGCTTCTGTTAGGTCTGTACCATTTCTGTGCTTTATTGTGCTCATCTTTGTAGAAAATATTCCCTTGGTATCTCTAATTTTTTGGAAGAGATTTCTAGTCTTTTCCATTCTATTGTTTTCCTCTATTTCTTTGCATTGAACTCTGAGGAAGACTTTCTTATCTCTCCTAGCTATTCTTTGGAACTCTGCATTCAAATGGGTGTATCTTTCCTTTTCTGCTTTGCCATTAGCTTCTCTTCTATTCACAGCTATTTGTAAGGCCTCCTCAAACAACCATTTTGCCTTTTGCATTTCTTTTTCTTGGGGATGGATGGTCTTGATCACTGCCTCCTGTACACTGTCACAAACATCTGTCCATAGTTCTTCAAGCACTCTCTCTATCAGATCTAATCCTTTGAATCTATTTGTTACTTCCACTGTATAATATGAAGGGATTTGAATTAGGTTCTACCTTAATCGTCTAGTGGTTTTACCTACTTTCTTCAATTTAAGTCTGAATTTGGCAATAAGGAGTTCATGATCTCAGCCACAGTCAACTCCCAGTCTTGTTTTTCCTGACTGTATAGAGGTTCTCCATTTTTGGCTGCAAAGAATATAATCAATCTGATTTCGGTGTTGACCATCTGGTGATGTCCATGTGTAGAGTCTTCTCTTGTGTTGTTGGAAGAGGGTGTTTGCTGTTACCAGTGTGTTCTCTTGGAAAAACTTTGCTAGCCTTTGCCCTAGTTCATCTTGTTCTCCAAGGCCAAATATACCTGTTACTCCAGATATCTCTTGACTTTGTACTTTTGCATTCCAGTCAGTTATGATGAAAAGAACATCTTTTTTTTTTTTTGCTTTAGTTCTAGAAGGTCTTGTATAGGTGTGCAAAAATAATTATTTTCAAAGACATGCAAATTCTGTCTCTTCTGGTGGAGATTAAGTTGACTCTTCCCAACATCCCTTTTCAGTTTTTGCTTCTATTTACATAATCTTTCAATATTCTTATCTATAATTATGTCTGTCTTTTGCATCCTTTTGACCAGTTGTAATAGCTGCCTGGTTTTCTCATAAATTAATGAGTATAAAAATTTAGAATGTGTATATTTTATATCTGCATTTTAGTTATAATTTTATCTTTTTTGAAATAAAATCAACTACACATTTACTTCAGGGAATAAAAGCTGTTTTTCTTCAACTGATGCTCATACATTCTTAAAAATATAGTATTTTCACATTCTCTTTGGAGTGTTTTCATGTTCAATAAATTCAAACCATTTAATAAATTCTTATTCTGAGTGGTACCAATACACTTACTTCATTATATTAACCATCAAATTACTTTAAGTATTGCTTATGCTTGTCTCACTAATGCTAAAGTAGACAGTAACAGAACAGAATCCCTTCCCTAGGGGAATTTAGAATATAATGAGGAAATTCAGTTAAGTCTGTTCAGTCGCTTAGTCGTGTCTGACTGCTTTTGACCCCATGGATTGCCACATGGCAGGCTTCCCTGTCCATCACCAACTCCCGGAGCTTGCTCAAATTCATGTCTATCAAGTCGATGATGCCATCCAATCATCCCTTCCTCTGTCATTCCCCTTCTCCTTATGCATTCAATCTTAGTTTGAATTAATTAATCTTAGTTATTAATTATTATCTGTCCATATTAGTTAGTTTTACAATACTAGCTAAGTGAATTATCAGTTAATAATGATTCTAGTTAATAAAAGTTAATGATAAAATACCAAAGGAATATTTTAGCATTGTTTCCTGGCATTTCAGAGACAGATAAATGTGATTGGTCACAGAAGTTTTTAATGAAAGGATAGGTGTTTGGGACTGAATTTACTGGATCATCAAGTTTGGGTAGGATCTGAATAGTTACGGAGAATGATGGATTGGTTTCCAAATAGGGAAACAGTGTGATCAAATGGATCAAGACAGATTTCACAGAATATACCTGGTAGACATGAAATGACACTTTAAACATAACCAATGACTCCATTTTACATTACTTTTTATTAATGTATTTATTTAGACATATTTGCTAAACATTTACATTGTTTAAAGGAAACTTTTTCAGGAATTAAGGCCTTAGTGATGTGAGCTTCATAAAAAAGTCCCAGATCTCTAGAAAGGCAAACAAAAAGTAAACTTTAAAAATAAACATCTCAGATACTTTCAGAATGGTATGTCTTATATAGTAAAGAAAATAAAGTAATAGAGTGGAGAATGACTAGAGGCAATGGCTTTTTAAGATGTCCATGAAGCTTTAGACAGTCAAGGAAGTTTCCCTAAGAAGGGCATTTTATCTGAGACCTGAATGATGAGAAGTCACAAAGAGTAACTGAAAATTGAAAAGTGTAAAGACACAATGGGAAATGATCATGACCAGAATATAAATAAAAGACAGTAGCTAGTTGTGTTGAGCAACATAAAGTAGTACAAAATTGAGTGGGGAAATCCTCTTCTCAGAGAGGAAGTAGTCATTTGCTGTAAGGTTAGTAATGGCCCCTCGAATATGTTCATGTCCTAGCCCCCAGAACTTGTCCTGTGATTAAATGGAGAATCATGAGACATGGAGATTATCCTGGATTATATGAGTGGACCCAATGTAATCACAAGTGTTCTTATAAGAGTTAGGCAAGAGTCAGAGAGAATTTGATATTTTCAGAGTATTTTAGATGATAAAATATTTATATTTAGTACTAAATGTGATAGAAGAGAGAATGGAGAGAAGCAGAGAAGATTAAGGAGGAAAAAATGATCTACTTTACATTTTTATAAGACATTCTAGATGCTGGATGTAGAATTGGATTAAGGGGCTAAGTGTTGAAGTAAAGAGGACAGTTAAGAAGTTACTGCAGCAATCCACGCTAGAGATAAAAGCAGATTGGACCATTCTGACAGCACCAGGTATGTAGAGTAGTGAGTGGGGAGTAGCGGGAATACAAGGAAACATTCTGATTTGGAACATATTATGAACATAAAGTTAATTGATAAACTGCTGGATTGGCTAAGATGGGGAGAGAATGGTATCCCAGGGACAGGGGAGCCTGGTGGGCTGCCGTCTATGGGGTCGCATAGAGTCTAACACGACTGAAGCGACTTAGCAGCAGCAGAAGCAGCATCAGGCCTTGAGATGCTTCTTCTGTAATTTATTACCACAAAATATACTTATATTTTGCCCCAGATATTCTGTTTTGAAAAGCCTACCTCTGTTTTTATTCTAGTTATGACTTTCCATGTGACTGGCATCTGTGGAACTAAGGAAATGAACACAGTCGAAGCCTGTGCTGTCTTTCAAAGGTCCAAACCTCAGAACACATATCTTGAATTCTCTGCTCAAATAACCCCAAATCTCATTTCCACTGGAGATCAGGCACACAGGCTTAATAAACAGCCAAGGAGCAACTGATGCCTGGGATTGAAATAGTTATGGGTTGATGGTGTCCATACCATGTTTATGATGCTCCTTGAATGCAGGGAGACCTAGAAATAAGAAAAGAAGAGAAGCAGGATGCAAACTAGGTGTGTCCAATTGTACTCTTTCTTCAATCCCACAAATATTAGGGTTGTTCCTGCCTAGAGTGTTCAGTTTAATTCTACCATTAGCTAACTTAATTGGTCATTTTATTTCATGGAGAATCTCCCATTTATGACATCTGAGTTCATAGAATCTGCACTACAATCTGATCCTTGATTGTAGGCTGTCATGTGATTGCTTTTTGATTGATTGCAGACTCTCCTTACTCTTTGTAATCACATACAAATTGTATTTACTGTTTAGTACTCTATCACATATATTAGTTACTAAGTTCAATTTGTTATACAAAATATAGAGAACAAGGTACATGTTTCAATTAATCTGATTTCCTCTTCTATTTTTCTTTGGATTGCTGATTTTATCATTGTGCCCAAGAAAAGTAAAAACAATGTGTTATAGCAGCATCTTATTCTTGATTCCCTTAGAGTACTGGACCTCTGCCTTACATTTTAATTCATCAAGATTGTAGACTTCATAGCTTTCAGTTATACAATTTGAGTTGATTTATTTTTTGAATAATAGAATCATGGAGAATGAAGAAACATGAATGACCATTCAGTTTACTCCCTTTCTTTGGCGGGAATCCACAGCATCCTTGAAGATAACTAAAGATTAATTGTCCATCTAATTAGCTAAACTTAGACTACCAGATGCATATATTGCAGGACTCTGAGCAGTTTTAAACTCACCAATGTATAATAATAACTTCCCAGAATAGAAACAAATCTCATAATTTTACATGGCAGAAGTAACAGTAATTTGATTACCATGGCTACTATTCTTTCATGGGAGAATCTTAGAGACCCCAAATTCATTCATGCCCAGTGTCCACATGGAACACTGTTCTTACTATCATCAAAGTATTCACATTTCTATAAACTTATGCTATCTTGTGTTTAATTCAGCTGTATCTACTCAATTTTTATCCTTTACATTTCACCTTCAAGGATGTTTTTTTTTACTTTCTACAAAAAAAAAAAAAAAAAAAGAAGAGAAAAGAAAGGACAAATTAACACTGGAAAGAAAGTTTAAACTTGCTAGCCTAATAGCTTTGCTCAACTGTTTAATTCCTTCTATAGCATATATAATCCCAAACATACAATTCATTAGCTACTAAGAAGGTGTATTCCTTGATATCTGACCATTCAATTATCCACTTTTGCTATAATGACTTGAAAAACTGTTGTTCAGTTACTAAGCTGTGTCCAACTCTTTGCAACCACATGGACTGCAACAGGCAAGGCTTCCCTCTCTTTTATCATCTAGAGTTGGTTCAAACTCATGTTCATTGAGTTGATGATGCATTCAACCACGTCATGCTGTGCCTCCCCTTCTACTGCCCTCAGTCTCTCCCAGCATCAGGGTCTTTTTCAATGAGTTGGATCTTTGCATCAGGTTGCCAAAGCATTAGAGCTTCAGCTTTAGTATCAGTACTTTAAATGAATATTCAGGACTGATTTCCCTTAGAATGGACTTGTTGGATCTCCTTGCAGTCCCAAGGGACTCTCAAGAGTCTTCTCCAGAACCACAGTTCAAAAGCATCAATTCTTTGGTGCTCAACCTTGTTATGGTTCACCTCTCACCTCCGTACATGACTACTGGAAAAAACCATAGCTTTGAGTGTGTGGACCTTTGTCAGCAAAGTGATGTTTCTGCTTTTTTAATATGCTGTGTTTGTCATAGCTTTTTTTTCCCAAGGACCAAGTGTCTTTTAATTTTGTGACTGCAGTCACCATCCACAGTGATTTTACAGTCCAAGAAAATAAAATCTGTCACTGTTTCCACTTCTTCCCCATCTTTTTGCCATGAAGTGACGGGACCAGATGCCATGATCTTATTAGTTTTTTGAATGTTGAGTTTTAAGCCACTTTTTCACTCCCCTCTTCCAGCCTTGTCAAGAGGTTCTTTAGTTCCTCTTTGCTTTCTGCCATTGAAGAGGTATCATCTGCCTATCTGTGGTTGTTGATATTTCTCCTGGCAATCTTGATTCCAGCCCCATCCTGGCATTTTGCATAATGTACACTGTATATAAGTTAAAAAAGGAGGCTGACAGTATATAACCTTTATGTACTCCTTTCCCAGTTTGGAAACTCTCCATTGTCCCATGTCCAGTCTAACTGTCACTTCTTGACCAGCATACAAGTTTCTCAGGAGGCAGGTAAAGTGGTCTGATATTCCCATCTCTTTTAAGAATTTTCCACAGTTTATTGTGATCCACACAGTCAAAGGCTTTGGTATAGTCAATGAAGCAGAAGTAGATTTTTTTTTCTGGAATTCTCTTGTCTTTTCTGTGATCCAATGGATGTAGAAATTTAATATCTGATTCCTCTGCCTTTTCTCAATCCATCTTTCACATTTAGAAGTTCTCAGTTTACATATGGCTGAAGCCTGTCTTGAAGATTTGGGCATTACTTTGTTAGCATGTGAAATGAGGGCTTCCCTGGTGTGCAGAGGGTAAAGCGTCTGCCCACAATGTGGGAGACCTGGGTTGGATCCCTGGGTTGAGAAGATCCCCTGGAGAAGGAACTGGCAACCCATTCCAGTACTCTTGCCTTGAAAATCTCATGGACAGAGAAGCCTGGTAGGCTAGAGTCCATGAGGTTGCAAGGAGTTGGACACGACTGAGTGACTTCACTTGTTAGCATGTGAAATGAGTATAATTGTACAGTAGTTTGAACATTCTTTGGCATTGCCTTGTTTTTGGAGATTGGCATGAAAGCTGATTTTTTTCCCAGTCTTGTGATCACTGCTGAGATTTTCTAATTTGCTGACATATGGAGTGTAGCACTTTAACAGCATCATCTTTTACGATTTGAAATAGCTCAGCTGGAATTCCATCACCTCCACTAGCTTTTTCATAGTAATGTTTCCTGAGTCCCACTTGACTTCACACTCCAGAATGTCTGGCTGTAGATAACTGACCACACTGTCATGGTTATCTGGGTCATTAAGACTTTCTTTTGTATAGTTCTGTATATTCTTGCCACCTGTTCTTAATCTCTTCTGCTTCTGTTAGGTCCTTGTCATTTCTGTACTTTTTTGTGCCCATCTTTGCTTGAAATGTTCCCCTAGTATCTCTCATTTCCGTGCAGAGATCCCTAGACTTTTCCCTTCTATTGTTTTGCTCTATTTCTTCACATTGTTCACTTAAGAAGGCTTTCTTATCTCCCCTCACTATTCTCTGGGACTCTGCATTCAGTTGGGTATATCTTTCCCTTTCTTCTTTGCATTTCATTGTTCTTCTTTTCTCAGCTATTTGTAAGTCCTCCTCAGACAACCACTTTACCTTCTTGCCTTTCTTTTTCTTGGGGATGGTTTTGGTCACCACCTCCTACACATTGTTATGAACCTCCATCCATATTTCCTCAGGCACTCTGAATTTGATTTAGGTCATACCTGATTGCCAGATGATTTACCTCAAATTCATGATCCAATGAATATACTCCAACAAATACATTCATATATCAGTGAAAATTTTGATGTCTGAAAGAAAGGATGTTAGAATGCTAGCATTTTTGTTCAACTCCTCTCATGATATCCTATTGTTACTAATCACTTCCCCATCTTTCCTGAGAATTTAGCCTTTAATGGGCCTTAATACTGAAAGTACCAAGCACCTGTGGACACTGTCAATGTGGGTACAATTCAGATATTAGCTTTAGTGTCTTTACCATGTTTCTTCTTTTTTTAGAATTTATATGTTGGCACATGTTTGTTGCAGTGCCGAAATTAAATGCAGTCTATAGCTGACACAGTATCGTATCTTTGTATTTTACATGTAGATGTATCATTTTGGCTTCTTTAAGTATTAAGCAATATTAGAATTGGTAACATTAAAAACATTCTATTTTGCAGAAATCCTCTGTGGATTGTTATATTAGTAGTTAAAAACAGTTTAGTGATTTCCAGGAAGACATTTGGGGGTTTGGATACACTTGGAACCCATTCTTTTCCTTCAATTTAAAATAATGTAATAGAGGTTCCCACTGTCTGAAAATTTGCTCTCCAACACACTGGCAGACACAAATTAGGTTTTGATACTTAGAGATGTCTGTGTTCTGCTTTATTGTATTGCTTTTGTTTAGCATGTCTGAGTTTCCTATCACCAATTTAATTGTAAACCATTTGGAAGTTTATCTTAGGCTTCTTTGCATCCGTATTGAGCATAAAATATGTTGAATGTGAAGCAGGTACTTTACACAACTTGAATCAACTGTATTCAAGTTGATTAAACTTCACACACACACATTCACACACACACATACACATGGTTTCCCTGAAATCACCTGGATTGCCAATCTTATGATAGAACATAATCTCTCCTATAGTCTGTTTTCCAGTACATCATTTTAGTGAGCTTTGGAAGTGATTCTTTTATCTACTCTGCTTATTAGGATAAAGAAGACTAAGAAATGCTTAGTTGCTGGATGAAAATTTGTTAAAATGTGAATTAATATCTTTAACTTTTCTATAATGCTTGAATTTTCTCAATGTATATTCAATTTATTATAACAAAAATGTTTTAGAATGAGTATATTTTGATATTAACAGACAGAATTTAAATAACACCAATCTAGTTACTAAGTCTTGCCATTTTAAATTAACCTCAACTCATGAATGAGAAAGTGAGATTGATTAAAAACTAGCTGACAGCAAATTTGGAAAACTCAGCAGTAGC
This sequence comes from Bos taurus, assembly GCF_002263795.3. Taxonomy (NCBI): domain Eukaryota; kingdom Metazoa; phylum Chordata; class Mammalia; order Artiodactyla; family Bovidae; genus Bos; species Bos taurus. The sequence continues at coordinate 59,408,548 of NC_037338.1, read as the reverse complement.
CACAGGACTGGAAAAGGTCAGTTTTCATTCCAATCTCAAAGAAAGGTAATGCCAAAGAATGCTCAAACTATTGACCAATTGCACTCACTTCACACACTAGCAAAGCAATGCTGAAAATTCTCCAAGCTAGTGTATTCTACAAGAGTACATGAATGTAGAACTTACAAATGCTCAAGTTGGAAGGCAGAGAAACCAGAGATCAAATTGCCAACATCACTTGGAACATAGGAAAAGCAAGAGAATTCCAGAAAAACACCTACTTCTGCTTTATTGACTATGTCAAAGCCTTTGACTCTATGGATCACAACAAACTGGAAAATTCTTCAAGAGATGGGAATACCAGACCACCTGACCTGCCTCCTGAGAAATCTATGTGCAGGTCAGGAAGCAACAGTTAGTACCAGACATGGAACAACAGACTGGTTCCAAACTGGGAAAGGAGAATGTCAAGGCTGTATATTGTCACCCTGCTTATTTAACTTATACGCAGAGTATATTATGTGAAATGCTGGGCTGGATAAAGCACAGTTAAGTTCAGTTGCTCAGTTGTGTCCAACTCTTTGTGACCCATGAACTACAGCATGCAGGGCCTCCCTGCCCATCACCAACTACCAGAGTCCACCCAAACCCATGTCCATTGAGTCAGTGATGCCATCCAACCATCTTATCTCCTGTTGTCCCCTTCTCCTCCTGCCCTCAATCTTTCCCAGCATCAGGGTCTTTTCCAATGAGTCAGCTCTTCGCATCAGGTGGCCAAAGTATTGGAGTTTCAGCTTCAACATCAGTCCTTCCAATGAACATCCAGGACTGATCTCCTTTAGGATGGACTGGCTGGATCTCCTTGCAGTCCAAGGGACTCTCAAGAGTCTTCTCCATCACCACAGTTCAAAAGCATCAATTCTTCGGTGCTCAGCTTTCTTTATAGTCCAACTCTCACATCCATACATGACTACTGAAAAAACCATAGCCTTGACTAGAAGGATCTTTGTTGACAAAGTAATGTCTCTGCTTTTTAATATGCATCTTTCAGTGTCCTATCTTTTTTTATGATCCAATAAAGTACAGCTAAAATCCAAATTTCTAAGAGTAATATCAATAACCTCAAATGTGCAGATGATACCACCCTATGGCAGAAGGCAAAGAGGAACTAAAGAGCCTCTTGATAAAAATGAAAGAGGAGAGTGAAAAAGTTGGCTTAAAGCTCAACATTCAGAAAACTAAGATCATGGCATCCAGTGCCATCACTTCATGGCAAATAGATAGGGAAATAATGGAAAGAGTGAGAGACTTTATTTTTGGGGGCTCCAAAATCAGTGCAGATGGTGACTGCAGCCATGAAATTAAAAGACACTTGCTCCTTGGAAGAAAAACTACGACCAACCTAGACAGCATATTAAAAAGCAGAGACATAACTTTTTTGGACAAAGGTCCATTTAGTCAAAGCTATGTTTTTTGCAGTAGTTATGTATGGATGTGAGAGTTGGATCATAAAGAAAGTTGAGCGCTTAAGAATTGATGCTTTTGAACTGTGGTGTTGGAGAAGACTCTTGAGAGTCCTTTGGAGTGCAAGGAGATAAAACCAGTCAATCCTAAGGGAAATCAGTCATGAATATTCATTGGAAAGACTGATGCTGAAGCTCCAATACTTTGGCTACCTGATGTGAAGAACTGACTCCTTTGAAAAGACCTTGATGCTGGGAAAGTTTGAAGGCAGGTGGATAAGGGGATGACAGAGGATGAGATGGTTGGATGGCATCACTGACCCAATGGACGTGAGTTTGAACAAGCTCTGGGCACTGGTGTTGGACAGGGAAACCTGTGTGCTGCAGTCCATAGGTCGCAAAGTGTCGTACACAGCTGAGCGACTTAACTGAATTCAACTGATAACTCTTCTGATGCACTTAAAGATGCTCAAGACAAAGAAGACTGCAAGTCTCTAGGTGTGATGTGATGAAGGTCTAATTAAAGTTCAAGGTATTGCGATAGAAAGTTACAGAAGATTAGTAAAAATGTCAAGAGAACATGCTGATTTATCTAACTCAGTAGCTGAAGTGCCCAGAGGAATTTAAACATCAAGTTGTTAATGCTGAGATAAGAGAGATGGTGTAGTACACTAGACACATTTTGATGCTATTAGCAATATTGGAAAGTTATAAAATAGAACCTGATTTTAAGTTGGAACAGTTATTGTGTGTTTTTGTGAGTCTGCAGTGACTGTTAGACATCTAAGTGGAACTGTGTATGAAGTATTGATTTGGAACTTGGGTGAGTGAGCATAGATGAAAATACAGATTTGGGGGTTGTATGACATAGAAATAATGGTTGAGACCATAAAAGTAAATGAACTCTGCAAGAGAGTGATCATAAAGGGTGAAGAGTTTTATTTTAAAGCTCTTATTTTCCTTTAAAAGAATTCATTGTGACTTACTCATCCACATCCATGCAGCAAATTCGGATTGTAAATATGCCACTTGTCCTCCAACTTTGTATGGATGTTCTAAGTGGGTCAGAGTAGTTGAATCCATAAACTTAGCTATACCCAACATATTTTATCTCAGCAGTGGAGAAGGTAAATTAAAAGAAAATTAAAACACTTTAGCTGTCCTTATGTACAATACACCTGTCAAGTATAAGTTAGTCTAATCACTATAAAAACTAGTAGAATAAGGTTAATCATTGACTTTCTCAGTTCAATTAACTATTTATTAGAATATCCACTTATAACCTTATATTAGTCAATATATATTATCAATAAGCATAATAAATTATAAATGATGTTGTTAGTAAATACATAATAATGTTTTAATTGTATTAGTCTTTAAAGTTATTGTGACTATAAAATGTTTAGCATGCTCAGCATTAAAATTTTTAAGAATAGAGACAATTTTAAACTATAAAAATTAAAAATAATTTCTTTTTAGAGAAAATAAAAGGATAATATTTGACATGTCTATATTTTAAATATATATTGTTCTATTTAATTATGAGTAACAAGGATAATTTTTGAATTGTCTATCTTCTCATTTCCTCAGTGGCATTATATCCTTCATATATGTAAGTCTTCACAGTGTATGTAATACTAATTGACTAGATAACCATGATATAGTTGAACAAGCTCTTATTTTTGGACTAGAGCAATTTCCAAATATCAGTTACTCTAATTCTTCAATGAGAGTATTTGTCCTTAAAATTTGGTTAGTTTTCTCTTTGAATATATTCCTAGAATTAGAATAGTGAATCAAGACTTGTTGGTGTACTTAAGGCTCTTGGTTCACATTCAAGAGATAAGGTAACTATAGTCATGTAAGATAATTCCAGGTTCTGTGGATGTGTGTAAAGTTGTAAGTGATTGATTCTTTTGCTCATGGCCTCAAAGAGCAGACTTCTTTAATAGCTGTACAAGGTAGTTTTAAGATCAGAGTAGAATTAACAGCCTCTTCATCCATTTCCATCCTGCTTGCTTTTATTCTGAGCAATGTATCATTTCATCATAATCATATTCATCATGTATTTTAGAGAATATGCCATTTGTCCTGGGTATGCTTTCTCCTTGGTGACTCATTCAAATTCCTATTCAAAGATTGCTTTTCAACTCTGAGCTAGGATTTGTGGAAATATCAAAATATTTAATTTGTTGGCCTATATTCTACTTGTATAGATGATGCATATATAAAATGTATAGATCTCTTTGGAAAGGCAATTTTATATAAAATTCAAGAATAATAGAAGAAACACTATGCACAGTGTTCCGCAGCAATAGTTGAATACATGTCAAATGAGGATAAATAAGGACTGATGATGGGTATCCTCCCCGTAATATATGGATCAAGTTCCTGACCGAAACACACCCTCAAAGGGATTTCAGATGAAACATCCTGTGTTTTGGATACACGGGCCCCTAGATAGTTAAAATGGAAGAATTTCAGTAACACCAGATTCTTGCATCTTTTGGTACATAAACACTAAATTCATTAACTGAGATGTCTGATCCACATAACTAACAAGATGTATGGTTAATAACATGCTGAAACATAGTTGAAAGATATATATATATATATATATATATATATATATATATATATATATCCAGGATCTTCTCCTACCTCTGTAAAGCAGTTTTTCAGCACTATATGAGAGGCTCTTTCCTGGGCCTATAGTCCTGAGTAAGTCCTCAAATAAAACTGAAACTCACAGCTCTTACATTATGCAAATATTTTTATTTCAGTCAATTTGAGTGATTTCAAAGAAGACTAACGTCACCATTACACTACGGCCAGTTAAGGGATTTTTCAGCTCAGTTCAGTTCAGTCACTCAGTCGTGTCTGACTCTTTGTGACCCCATGGACTGCGGCACGCCAGGCTTCCTTGTCCATCACCAACACTTGGAGCCTACACAAACTCAGATCTATCGAGTCAGTGATACCATCCAACCATCTCATCCTCTGTCGTCCCCTTCTCCTCCTGCTTTCAATCTTTCCCAGCATCAGGGTCTTTCCCAATGAGTCAGCTCTTTGCATCAGGTGGCCAAAATATTGGAGTTTCAGCTTCAGCACCAGTCCTTCCAATGAATATTCAGGTCTGATTTCCCTTAGGATGGACTGGTTGGATGTCCTTGCAGTCCAAAGGACTCTCAAGAGTCTTTTCCAACACCACAGTTTAAAAGAATCAATTCTTTGGCACTCAGCTTTCTTTATAGTCCAACTCTCACATCCATACATGACTACTTGAAAAACCATAGCCTTGATGAGATGGACTTTTGTTGGTAAAGCAATGTCTCTGCTTTTTAATATGCTGTCTAGTTTGGTCATAGTTTTTCTTCCAAGGAGCAAGCATCTTTTAATTTCATGGCTGTAGTCACCTTCTGCAGTAATTTTGGATCTCCCCAAAATAAAGTCTCTCACTGTTTCCATTGTTTCCCTGTCTATTTGCTATGAAGCGATGGGACTGGATGCCATGGTCTTAGCTTTCTGAATGTTGAGTTTTAAGCCAACTTTTTCACTCTCTTCTTTCACTTTCATCAAGAGGCCCTTTTGTTCTTCTTCACTTTCTGCCATAGCGGTGGTGTCAACTGCATATCTGATGTTATTGATATTTCTCCTGGCAATCTTGATTCCAACTTGTGCTTCATCCTGTCCCTCATTTCTCATGATGTATTCTGCATATAAGTTAAATAAGCAGGGTGACTATATACGACCTTGACGTACTTCTTTCCTGATTTGGAACCAGTCTATTGTTTTGGAAAATCATAAAGATCCGATCTTCCCTTTACATGTGGGAAAATTAATAACAGGAATAAGATGTATCAGTTCAATGACTAAGTATGATATTCTGATTTATCAGAGATATGTTTTGGTCATTCAGATATGTTTGATCTTTGTCCACAGTTCCTGGATCACAGTCCCCCAAACCTTTGGAATATCCTGTGTAATAAAAACAATATGAAAAAAAAAAACCAATATGAACACCTATTGTCATAATATTTGGTCTCTTGTTATCACTTCTGAAATCGCTTCAGGGCCATAAATATGAAATGGAAGTCATTTTTTCATAACACAAAATAACTGGCTTAATCCTAATAAAGGTACAGTTGGAAAGCATGTAAAGATTAAGGAATGGGTGCAAAGAAACCGTGAATAGTTGGAGCTTTCAGTACCAATTCCTGATGTTCTGGGAGAGGAGAGAGAGAGTGAAGATTGAATTCAGTCACCAATGCCATTAAATTAACCAATTAAGCTTATAATGAAGCCTTCATAAAACCCCCAGCGGACAGGATTTGGAGAGCTCCCAAGCTGATGAACAAGTGGAAATGCAGAGAGAATGGAGCACTCAGAGGGCATGAAAACTCTGAACACTTTCTCCATAACTTGTCCTATTCATTTTTTCCATCTGGCTATTCCAGAGTTATAACTTTTTTCTCATAAACCAATAATCTAAAAGGTATAATGTTTCTCTGAGTTCTGTGAACTGCTTTAGAAAATTAATTGAACCCAAAATGAAAGTGAAAATCATTCGTGTCTGACTTTTTGCAACCCCATGGGCTATACAGTCCATGGAATTATTCATGCCAGAATACAGGAGTGGGTAGCCAGTCCCTTCTACAGGGGATCTTTCCAACCCAGGGATAAAACTCAGGTTTCCCACATTGCAGACAGATTCTTTACCAGCTGAGCCACCAGGGAAGTTCAGTTCAGTTCAGTCACTCAGTCGTGTCCGACTCTTTGTGACCCCATGAACTGCAGCATGCCAGGCAGTCCATCACCAACTGCTGGAGTCTACCCAAATCCATGTCCATTGAGTCGGTAATGCCATCCAACCATCTTATCCCTTGTCATCCCCTTCTCCTCCTTCCCTCAATCTTTCCCAGCATCAGGGTCTTTTCCAATGAGTCAGCTCTTCACATCAGGTGGCCAAAGTATTAGAGTTTCATCTTCAACATCAGTCTTTCCAGTGAATACCCAGGACTGATCTCCTTAGGATGGACTGGCTGGATCTCCTTGCAGTCCAAGGGACTCTCAAGAGTCTTCTCCAACACCACACTTCAAAAGCATCAATTCTTCGGTGCTCAGCTTTCTTTATAGGACAACTCTCACATTCATACATGACTACTGGAAAAGCCATAGCCTTGACTAGAAGGACCTTTGTTGACAAAGTAATGTCTCTGCTTTTTAATATGCTGTCTAGGTTAGTCATAACGTTCCTTCCAAGGAGTAAGCATCTTTAAATTTCATGGCTGCAATTACCATCCGCAGTGATTTTGGAGCCCAGAAAAATAAAGTCTAACACTGTTTCCACTGTTTTCCCATCTATTTCCCATAAAGTGATGGGACCAGGTGCCATGATCTTCGTTTTCTGAATGTTGAGCTTTAAGCCAACTTTTTCATTGTCCACTTTCACTTTCATCAAAAAGCTCTTTAGTTCTTCTTCACTTTCTGCCATAAAAGTGGTGTCATCCGCATATCTGAGGTTATTGATATTTCTCCTGGAAATCTTGATTCCAGCTTGTGCTTCTTCCAGCCCAAGTGTTTCTCATGATGTAGTCTGCATATAAGTTAAATAAGCAGGGTGATAATATACAACCTTGACATAGTCCTTTTCCTATTTGGAACCAGTCTGTTGTTCCATGTCCAGTTCTAACTGTTGCTTCCTGACCTGCATACAGGTTTCTCAATAGGCAGGTCAGGTGGTCTGGTATTCCCATCTCCTTCAGAATTTTCCACAGTTTATTGTGATCCACACAGTCAAAGGCTTTGGCATAGTCAATAAAGCAGAAATAGATGTTTTTCAGGAACCCTCTTGCTTTTTTGATGATCCCGCGGATGTTGGTAATTTGATCTCTGGTTCGTTTTCTAAAACCAGCTTGAACATCTGGAAGTTCACCGTTCATGTATTGCTGAAGCTTGGCTTGGAGAATTTTGAGCATTACTTTACTAGTGTGTGAGATGAGTGCAATTGTGCGGTAGTATGAGCATACTTTGGCATTACCTTTCTTTGGGATTGGAATGAAAGCTGACCTTTTCCAGTCTTGTGGCTATTGCTGAGTTTTCCAAATTTGCTGGCATATCGAGTGTAGCACTTTCACAGCATCATCTTTTAGGATTTAAGCTGGAATCCCATCACCTCCACTAGCTTTGTTCATAGTGATGCTTTCTAAGGCTCACTTGACCTCACATCCCAGGATGTCTGGCTCTAGGTGAGTGATCACACCATCATGATTATCTGGATCACGAAGATCTTTTTGTATAGTTCTTCCATGTGTTCTTGCCACCTCTTCTTAATATCTTCTGTTTCTGTTAGGTCCCTGCCATTTCTGTCTTTATTGAGAACATCTTTGCATGAAATGTTCCCTTGGTATCTCAAATTTTGTTGAAGAGATCTTTAGTCTTTCCCATTCTTTTGTTTTCCTCTATTGATCTCCAAGGAAGGCTTTCTTATCTCTCCTTGCTATTCTTTGGAACTCTGCATTCAGATGTTTATATCTTTCCTTTTCTCCTTTGCTCTCACTTCTCTTCTTTTCACAGCTATTTGTAAGTCCTCCTCAGACAGCCATTTTGCTTCCTTGCATTTCTTTTTCTTGGGGATGGTCTTGATTCCTGTGTCCTGTACCATGTCACAAACCTCTGTCTATAGTTCATCAGGCACTCTGTCTATCAGATCTAGTTCCTTAAATCTATTTCTCACTTCCACTGTATAGTCATAAGGGATGTGATTTAGGTCGTACCTGAATGGTCTAGTGGTTTTCCCCACTCTCTTCAATTAAGTCTGAATTTGGCAATAAGGAGTTCATGATCTGAACCACAGTCAGCACCTGATCTTTTTTTTGCTGACTGTATAGAGCTTCTCCGTCTTTGGCTGCGAAGAATATAATCGATATAATTTTGGTGTTGACCATCTGATGATGTCCATGTGTGGCGTCTTCTCTTGTGTTGTTGGAAGAGGGTGTTTGCTATGATCAGTGAGTTCTCTTGGCAGAACTCTATTAGCCTTTGCCCTGCTTCATTCTGTACTCCAAGGTCAAAAATTGCCTGTTACTCCAGGTGTTTCTTGACTTCCTATTTTTGCATTCCAATCCTCTATAATGAAAAGGACATCTTTTTTGGGTGTTAGTTCTGAAAGGTCTTGTAGGTCTTCATCAAACCGTTCAACTTCAGCTTCTTCAGCGTTACTGATCAGGGCCTAGACTTGAATTACCGTGATATGGAATGGTTTGCCTTGGAAACAAATAGAGATCGTTCTGTCATTTTTGAGATTGTATCCAAGGAAAGCTCAGAGTGTGGGTCATTGGAACTTCCAATCTGTAGCAGGTCAGTCAGGTGATAACCTGGAATTGTGACTGGGCTCTGAAGTGGAGAGGGGAGTTAATCTTGCAAGACTGAGCCTTAACCTATTGATTCTGTCATTATCTCTGGATAGACAGGGTCAGAACTGAGTTGAATTGTAGGACAATTAGCTGATGTTTTTTCATTGCTTTATGATCTGGGGGAAATCCTTCACCTCCATGATGGGATTTGGTGACCAGCAGATTTACTATTTAGTTCATCAGTAAACCAGATTATTTGGGGGTAACTAATAATGTCAGAATCCTTATAGTCGAACTCTGGTGTCAGGTACTGTTTCCTCAAGAGTAATTATCCCCATAGTAGCATCATATGGAGGATGTAAGAGACTAATAATGATTTAACTTAGCCAAGGGGATCAAAATACTGATATTAATTCTTCCTTGTGAATAATTTTTTAGAAATATGACTTTGGTACAACTGCTTAACTTTTCTGAGCCTCAATTTCAGTGTTTTGAAGACTCTTGCAATTGCTCAGTAAATATTAGCCTCCTTCTTCATTGTCTAGTTAATGACTTTGATAATGCCCATTTCAACATTTGCAAGCACTTACTCCAGAGTATTCTCCATTTCTTCCTGTCTTCTTTCTCATTTTCATTTTCTTCCTCACATCTTTCCAAAAAGTCTCTCTTATCATGTCCTTTTGTTCCATCTTAATTTGTAAAGACACAGTGATGATACTATTGATAATTAGCAGTTAACAAAAAATTTATATACACCAGAGCTTGTGATAAATGCTTTACATGAATGTCACTTAGTTTTAATAACAACCACATATTATAAGATCTACCAAGCATATTCCCTTATTCTCGTACAGGGAATAAAGTTTTGGAGATAAGTGCTTTCTCCATGTTACACAGCTGGTAAGTAGCCCAGCTGAGATTCAAATCCACATGTGGCCAAAATCCAAGATCGTGCTCAATTTAGCAAAGAACTCGCTTCCCAAAGTCTAAGGATGTAGAGAGCAAAGTGTAACCAGAGGCTAAAGTATGTTTGACCATGAGTTGTTAAGATTGGTCCTATGGAAGTTGTTTTAGTGTTTTCTCTTCTATTCCAAGAACATTTTAATATTAAGTTATATTGCTAGAGTAAATAAAAATAATATATGATACACAAAATCAGAGGATTTTCTCCATGTGGTATATAGCAGGTGAAATCTTAAAATGGGATCATCTATCACCCTTGAAGTTAAGAATGAAGGTAGAAGCAAAAATTTGGGAATATTTGAGTCATTTTTAGTACTGCTCAAATTTATAGTCTCAAAAGTGTCATAATCTTCAATTAATTAATATGTGAGATTCTTAATTGCATTTATCATTTAATTTATATTACTATAAGAAAATATTTTGGCTGAGCTATCCAGAAGCATATTTTCAACTTGTTTTTTTTGTACAGTATTTATAGTAGTTGTTTTTCTACTTCTAAGATTGTAGTTATTTTGTATAAGAAGGCTTTCTGCAATGTTTAATGTATACCCCTAAATCAAGAAGAATAACTTATTGAGTAGGAACAAATAATGTAACAATTTCAGACTCTGTCCTACTATTCTTCATAACAGCATAAAAGAATTTCAACTTGTGGAAACTATTTCTAATTTTGTTACCTCAAATGCCTTTGCAAATTAGCTTTAGAATTCATTTCCCATTCCCCCACTCAACCTCTGTTGAAGTAGAGAGTGGCACTTTGCTTCTCATTCTATTTGAAACTGCTATTAACACCACATTCTGAAATGTTACAGTTTCTTCTGTGAATCACACCTCCAAAAACATCCAGAAATGCATGACAATTCATTTAAATAATAGGTTATATTTTATAAATATATTATATATATTATATATTAATATATATAATATATATTTAATAAAATGATATTTTTGCATTCACAATAACATGGACTAGTTAACAAGAGCTCATTGATGGACTTAAAGGGCTAAATAAACCAAATATCACTTTTGATTTGATGTTGGAAAATTTCAGCAATTTATACTGGATTTACTTTTCAATTACTGCAAGGAAATCCAACCAGTCCATTCTGAAGGAGATCAGCCCTGGGATTTCTCTGGAAGGAATGATGCTAAAGCTGAAACTCCAGTACTTTGGCCACCTCATGCGAAGAGTTGACTCATTGGAAAAGACTCTGATGCTGGGAGGGATTGGGGGCAAGAGGAGAAGGGGACGACAGAGGATGAGATGGCTGGATGGCATCACTGACTCGATGGACGTGAGTCTGAGTGAACTCCGAGAGTTGGTGATGGACAGGGAGGCCTGGCGTGCTGTGATTCATGGGGTCACAAAGAGTCAGACACGACTGAGCGACTGATCTGATCTGATCTGATGTTTCAGGATACCTACTTTTTGTTCTGAAAAGAAACCCATCCATCCAATTTGTTTCAATTTACATAATTATTTTGTTTTTACCAAGAACAATACTAACAACAAAATGTGTAACATCTATTCCTCAATAAAAAATTAAAGGGGATTTATATACCCATTATGGGAGCCAGATCACCTCAAGTCCTCTGTAATGTAAATACTCTGCACTAAATATCTTTGTAGTATTTTCCCCAAGGATATTTACCATAATATAGAGTTAATTATGAAACTGCTAAAAGATAAAAAGAAATTAAGAGACAGTGTGAAGAAAATAAGAAGCACTCTCTCAAATAATTGCTGACAACAGATGGAGAGTCAATGAAGTAGAGAGATACAGATATTTTATCCTCTATTGAAAATTTCTGAAAGGAAAGTTCTCAAAGCACAAACACAAAATTGTATTAATTGTCCTAGCCAGATCTCAGAGAATGTAAGACTCACAGAGGAAAGAAAAAAATCCTTAATTAACCTTTTTATAACTAAAAACATTTTGCTCTCTCTAAATCCTCATACGGTAATCTTAAAATAATAATAAAAAAAAGCAGTGAACTATATTTAATGTAGATTTACTTGACAATTTATAAATTTCCATTTTCCTTATAATTAAGTAATTATATTTTCTAACATAGTAAGCCTCAATTGCATAATAAGCCATTCTGGTAGATTGTTTTGATTCTGTCATTTTCAATTAATAATGCATGTTTGCTGGAGATGGTTGTTCTGGAAAACTGTCAGAAAAATAGTATTCTAACACAATATTTCCCACATAGAGTGGGAATAGAGTGTTTCCATTATCATTAATAGTAGAAAGTGGATTTGCATGTATTATATAAGTAATTTCTTTATCAAATAAGTATTTATTATGCTTATAAACGTATTTGGTTAATTTAGGTAATTTTTAAGTAAAAGTTTATATTTTTAAATTCTTAATCTTGTAAAACTGCCCAAAGGAGTCTTTGTTCCACAGGTATGCGTAAACTCAATATCAGAGTCACACTAAGAAATTCTTGCTTAATCAAATGGTTCTGGAATTCTGAATTTTTCTTTTATTTACTTAGTAAGAATTATTGAGTGTCTGAAGGAAGCAGCAAGCGACTACAGTACTCTTGCCTGGAAAATTCCACGTATAGAGGAGCCTGGTAGGCTACAGTCCATGGGATATAACTAACATTATATGCCAGGCACCAAATCTGACCCTGAGGACATGATAATAAATAAGAGAGACCAAATATTGCTTCTATTCCTGAAAGGCCCTCCTTTAACCTTGCTTTTTAGGTTCTGATAATGATGTTCTATTGAATATCATTAATAATGACAAAAATTGTTTCTCCTTTTAATGAACTTCTTAGTAAGGAGGGTTATAGGACAAAACAAAATGGACTAACAGCCATTTGTTATTCTAAATTAATATTAGTGAAATGCATAATACTCAAGTTGTCATTATTCTTATTTTTCAAGGTCACTGTTTAAATAAAATACAGTGGGCAGAAAACAAATTTTGAGGGGAATTGAAAAAATAACTCTAAAATTATTTGAGCAAATGTAGAAGACATCTTCCACAAATCCAGCCTTTCCCTGCCAGTAAAAGAGCTTTCCTTTCCTTCTCTTATATCTCTCAGAACATGTCTGGTTATCCAGCAAATAATTTGAAGTAGAGAATATGTGGCAAAAACAGAACTATATTCAGCAACATGGAGCTGAACATTATTTTTCATATAAAGTTAAGCACATTATATTTCCTTCCTTACCACTTGCTTAGTCACCATCTCTTTGAGAGAGACAAGTTTCATCTAAATTATTTCATCTGATTGATGATTGTCCTTTATAACTTTATTGCTACTTCTGTCTCAGGTATTCCTTTGGAAAAGGTTTATGGATTCAATACATAGTCTAATATATTGTCTATAGATTATAATCTGAAGTCAAGCATGTATCTGCTGATATTTTTAAAGTTGACCTGTCTTTATACTTAGAAATGTCTCTCAATAGTAGACTTCCTTGGTGGCTCAGATGGTAAAGAATCTGCCCGGAATTCAGGAGACCCATCTCTGGATCAGGAAGATCAGGAAGATCCCCTGGAGAAGGAAATGTCAGCCCACTCCAGTATTCTTGCCTGGAGAATTCCACGGGCAGAGGATCCTGGCAGGCTATAGTCCATGGGGTCACAAAGAGTTGGACACAACTGAGAGACTATCACTCCCTTACTCATCCAGCAAGTGCTTAGGTTTACTCGATGGAATTTTATCTGCTGCTCCTCACATACAGAAGATAGGATCATAAAACAAAACAACAACAACAAAATAAAACAAAACAAAAATCAATTGGTTGGCTTTCCACAGATGCCTTGCCTAGATGTAGTTTTCTATTTTCTATGGTAACAGATTTAAAAAAGAAAAAGAAAAAAGGAGAGAGTTGGTAATGATATATGGAATCTTGTTTCTGGTCATAAGTTTGCCATCTCTCTGACTGTGCATCCAGGAAACATCACTTTCAATTTATTATCTTTAAAAGACCTTTGTAATACTGACGTGTGATGGGAATTTATTCCAATGAATACATTGAAATCTTCAACATTTAAATACTGTGCAACTCCAGTGATTATTAGTATTCAAGATACACAATATCAGTCAAAATTATAGAAAGTTCAGAGTCAGTTTGGAACCTGTAAAAAAGGGAAATGAAACCTCTACTGTGTACATATGGTAAAAAAGTTCAAGATAAAAAAAGACAAATGATCCAATACAAAAATCAAACAGTGTATAAATATAAGAAACCAATGAAATAGCCAATAAAATATCAAATATTCAACTGTACTAATAACCAAAGGTGCCTAACTTAAAACAAAAGACATTATTTTTACATATCAAATAGGCAAAAATTTAGAAAGATGTTAGTGAAACTGTGAAAAAATATGCTCACATGTACACTGCTCATAGGAGGCAAAACCTGAACATTCATTATTAAAAACTGAGCATTTTTATCATTAAAAATGTATTTTGAATTGAGTTTCAACAATTCAAACTTTCGTTTCCCATATTTCATTTGAAATAATATCAAAATAAGGAAAATTCTGTGACAAAGTAAAATAGGAAGGAAATTGGCACTCTATTTTTCTATGAATGAAAAATGATTAGGTTAAGTTGTGAAATATATCTTTATTACAGGAGATTAGCTACTTTTTATAAATATATAGTTAGAGTTAGCTGTCACTTCTATGAATTCAGATGCAGAGAGAAATTTTCTCTGCTTAGAAATGGCCCCATAAGTTCAAAGTGATTCTCTAAAATAAGTGAGAAAATTTATACATTACCACTCTTGTTTTTTTTTTTTTTTTTTTTGCGTCATTAACTTCGGTATCATAGTGCAGTTTTGCTCGTCTTCATTTCCAAGTGACAAAGAGGTAATTGTAATCATTTTGAGGGGCGCAAATAGGTAAATATGAGTGAAGAAGGAGTGAGAGCAATGGCTCTGGATGGAGGAGGAAGAGAGAACATAAAAGAATCTGAAGATGGTCAGAGTGTGATTTATAGTTTTTCCAGTCTCAATTTTATTTTTATATTTGCCCTTGATGACTTTCTGATGACTTAGATTTAGTATATATTCTACAAATCTAAAATTGCATTGTGAAATATCTTTAAATATATTTATATTTACTTCATTACATTTAATCCTCAACGCCCCTTTCAGGTGAGGCTTTTAACTTCTTTTTACAGATAAGACGAATGAAGCCATACAACAGTAAGAGGAAAAGTAAGGCCTAAATTTAAGTTTTTAGTAATGGATAACTGGAAATATCTATGTTGACTAGATATTTGATGACAATAATACATTAATTAAAATTTTACATCGAATACTAATATTATGGTAAAGTTAATGAGTTCTTCCCCTCACAGATCACTGCCTTGCCTGTGGTGAAGGGGCTTGTGTAACTCAGTGAAGCTGTGAGCCATGTTGTGTAGGGCCACCCAAGATGCACATGTCATAGTGGAGAGTTCTGACAAGACGTGATCCATTGGAGGAGAGAATAGCAAAACTACCCCCATATCCTTGCCATGAGAACCTCCTGAACCATATAAGATGACAAAAAGATACAACACAGAAAGAGGCCTGGCATGCTGCAATCTTTGGGGTTGTAAAGAATCAGACCCAACTGGGTGACTGAACAACAACAATGGGTTGTCAGTTTTGAAATTGCATACAGAAATATTAACAGATGAAGTGATATAATTTCTCAGATACATTCAAAATCATCTGAAGGAGGAAGGTTGAATAAGGGTGAGTCTGGGCCAAGACTGACCAATGTTGATGGTGCTGAATTCAAGTGGTAGGTAGATGAGAATTTTTCATACAAAGCTATTTATGTGCATGTTCAAAATTCTCCATTATGAAAATTAAAACAATATCAATACTAAATATTCCCATCACCAAAACCCACAATTTAAAACACTCACAGAGAGGGGTTCAGGATGGGGGAAACATGTACACCCATGGCTGATTCATGTCAATGTATGGCAAAAACCACTACAATATTGTAAAGTAATTAGCCTCCAATTAAAATAAATAAATTAATTTAAAAAAGTAATTTCTTTATTAACATTTATTTGAGAAAGAATCATCTTCTCTGTTTTGGGGGAAACTGAATAATCTTTCCTTGGCTTTTGTTCTCATCTTTATGTCAGTAAGAGTTGAATTAAATAATTTCTTTGTCTACTGCTATATAATTTAGTTTTTAACTGAAGTATCACAAATAAGCAAAGAAACAAACAAACCACATATCATTTCTAATAATGTGGCTTAGAATTGGTGAGTCCCATGCCAAAAAACTTGTTACCATCATTGCTATTGACAAGGAGGGTTAAATTGTTTTAGAAAAAGAGATTATTTGGTGATAATGCCTCTCAACCTCATTTCTAAAATCACTGAACATCTTAGTAATGGGTCACTCCTGCATACAGATTTTAATAAGAAAATCTGGTATAATGCTACCAAATCCATACACACTGTGTAGTTGGACTTCAGCCTAGAGGTTGCTTAGTCATTTTTAAAAACAATATGTTACCTTCATTTTGAGGAATTGTAATGAGATTCTTTGGTTACCAATTAAAAGCAAAAGCGAAGTCACCCAGTCATGTCTGACTCTTAGCGACCCCATCGACTGCAGCCTACCAGGCTCCTCCATCCATGGGATTTTCCAGGCAAGAGGACTGGAGTGGATTGCCATTGCCTTCTCCAGGAATTAAAAGGCAGTAGTAAAGACGAGGGGAAGAGATGCTGGCAGGACTTATAATAAGCAGAGATATAGTGGGACTGCAAATGTGAATTCATTTTAGTGCTGCAACTGAGAATCCCAGCCTCCAAATCTATAACTTCAGTTACCTGATTATACACTGTTTTGAGGTGAGAGAATTAAAGATTTGTGATTTATAAAGTAAAAGTCTGAATGTGAAAAAACCAGACCATAAAGAAACTAAAATACGCCAACGTGATAAAACCAATGCATGTAACATTATTGAAAAACAACAATCAATATGAAATTTAGAGTGTATGTGACAAACTAGGAAACACAGGATCTGTTGTGGACAGCAATGTGAGTGGTAGCTCCCTGTACACGTGTGAGGAAGAATCCCTTCCTAGCAGAGAGTCCTCTACTGGAGGCTGTAGATGGACGGTGAGATTTAGTTACACTAGGTGATAACACCAAAGAGGAAGTGAGCACTGGCGGACACTAAAAAATACATTCCTTAGTATCCAGGCATTTTTCTACAATATTCAAGCACTACCTGGGGAGCTTACATCAATTTCTTTCAGTCTTTTTATCTAAAAAATGGAAAAGCTATTTATAAAGTTGTCTATGTGACAGCATTCTCCACATCAACAGTGCAAAAAGAACTGGAGCATTGATAAGGAAATAGGAGAGAGGCTCCTAAATACAATTAGGAATCAGTGCTCTAGTGCAGAAGGACACCCCAGAAGCTAGCCATCTTGGGGAGGCACTGAAAATTTGGAAGCCAATTGATAAGGCAGTGAGGTAATTCCAAAAATGGGCTATTGCAGAGACCAGAGTGATGTGAGTGAGGCACTTAGGGGGCAAAATTTAAGATTGCATTCACACTAGGGGGCTGAACCACCACTTGTACTGCCCTTATGAGAACCTCCTTAACATTTGTGCCCTAGAAACCTTCCTCCCGGAAGACAGAATGAAAACCACAATCACAGAAACTAATCAAACTGGTCACATGGACCACAACCTTGTCTAACTCAATGAAACTATGAGCCATGCCCATGTGGGGCCACCCAACACAGACAGGTGACGATGGAGAATTCTGACAAAACGTAGTTCACTGGAGAAGGGAATGGCAAAACACTTCAGTATTCTTGTCTTGAGAAACCTGTGAACAATGAAAAGGCAAAAAGATATGACACTGAAAGATGAACTCCCCAGGTCATTAGGTGCCCAATATGCTACTGGAGATCAGTGGAGAAATAGTTCCAAAAAGAGTGAAGAGATGGAGTCAAAGCAAAAACAATGCCCAGCTGTGGATGTGACTGGTGATGGAAATAAAGTTCAACGCAGTAAAGAGCAAAAAGATTTAAGATAAAGTTAAGTCCATGAATCAAGGTAAATTGGAAGTGGGCAAACAGGGGATGGCAAGAGTGAACATTGACATTTTAGGAATCAGTGAACTAAAATGGACAGGAATGGAGAGCAAATTTAATTCAGATGACCATTGTATCTAATATGTGGGCAAGAATCCCTTTGAAGAAATGGAGTAGCCCTCATAGTCAACAGAAGAGTCTGAAATGCAGTCTTTGGGTGCAATCTCAAAAATGACAGCATGATCTCTGTTTGTTTTCAAGGCAAACCGTTCAATATCACAGTTATCCAAGTTTATGCCCCAACCAATAATGCTGAAGAAGCTGTAGTTGAATAATTCTATGAAGACCTATAAGCCCTTCTAGATCTAACACATACAAAAAGATGTCCTTTTCATCATAGGAGACTGGAATGCAAAAGTAGGAAGTCAAGAGATACGTGGAGTAATAGGCAAATTTGACATTGGAGTACAGAATGAAGCAGGGCAAAGGCTAACAGATTTTGCCAATGAAAGCGCTGGTCATAGCAGACTCCCTCTTCCAACAACACAAGAGAAGACTCTACACATGGGCATCACCAGATGGTCAATAGCAAAATCATACTGATTATATCCTTTGCAGCCAAAGATGGAGAAGGTCCATACAGTTAGCAAAAACAAGACCAGGAGCTGACTGTGGCTGAGATAATGAACTCCTTATTGCCAAATTCAGACTTGAATTGAAGAAACTAGGGAAAACCACTAGACCATTCAGGTCTGACTTAAATCAAACCCTTATGATTATACAGTGGAAGTGAGAAATAGATTCAAGTTATTAGATCTGATAGACAGAGTGCCGGAATAACTATGGACAGAAGTTCATGACATAGTACAGGAGGCAGTGACCAAGATCATCCCCAAGAAAAGAAATGCAAAAAGGCAAAATGTTTGATTGATGAGGCCTTCCAAATAACTGAGAAAAGAAGAGAAGCTAAAGGTAGGGAGAAAAGGAAACATATATCTGTCCGAATGCAGAGTTCCAGAAAATAGCAAGAAGAGATAAGAAAGCCTTCCTTGGAGATCAATGCAAAGAAATAGAGGAAAACAACAGAATGGGAAAGACTAGAGATCTCTTCAAGAAAATTAGAGTCACCAAGGGAACATTTCATGCAAAAATGGGCACAATAAAGGACAGAAATGGTATTGACCTGATAGAAGCAGAAGATATTAAGAAAAGATGGCATGAATACACAGAACTATATAAAAAAAGATTTAATAACCCAGAGAACCATGATTATGTGATCACTCACTTGGAGCCAGACATCCTGGAGTTCGAAGTCTAGTGGGACTTAGGAAGTGTCACTTCAAAAAAAGGTAGTGGAGGTGATGGAATTCTAGCTGAGCTATTTCAAGTCCTAAAAGATGATGCTGTGGAAGTGCTGCACTCAATATGCCAGCAAATTTGGAAAACTCGGCAGTGGCCACAGGACAGAAAAAAGTCAGTTTTCATTCCAATGGCCTAAGAAAGGCAACTCCAAAAAATGTTCAAACTACTACACAATTGCACTCATCTCACACACTAGGAAAGTAATGCTGAAAATTCTCCAAGCTAGGCTTCAACAGTACGTGAACCGAAAACTTCTAGACTCTCAAGCTGGATTTAGAAAAGGCAAAGGAACCAGAGATCAAATTGCCAATATCCTCTGGATCATAGAAAAAGCAAGAGAGTTCCAGAAAAACGTCTACTTGTGCTTTATTGACTATGACAAAGCCTTTGACTGTGTGGATCACAACAAACTGGAAAATTCTTCAAGAGATGGGAATACTAGACCACCTTACCTGCCTCCTGAGAAACCTATATGCAGGTTAAGAAGCAACAGTTAGAACCTTTCATGGAACAACAAACTGGTTCCAAATTGGCAAAGGAAAACACCAAGGCTGTATATTGTCACCTGCTTATTTAACTTATATGCGTCATGTGAAATGCTAGGCTGGATGAAGCACAAGCTGGAATTAAGGTTGCTGAGAGAAATATCAATAACCTCAGATATGCAAGTAACACCATCCTTATGGCAGAATGGGAAGAGGAATTAAAGAGTGTCCTGTGAAACTAAAAGAGGAGAGTGGAAAAAACTGGCTTAAAACTCAACATTCAAAAATGAGATCATGGCATCTGATCCTATCACTTCATGGCAAATAGATGGGGAAACAATGGAAATAGTGACAGACTTTATTTGCTTGGGCTCCAAAATCACTGCAGATGGTGACTGCAGCCATGAAATTAAAAGATGCCCGCTCCTTGTAAGAAAAGTTATAACCAACCTAGACAGCATATTAAAAAGCAGAGACATAACTATTTTTGACAAAGTTCCTTATAGTCAAAGCTATGATTTTTCCAGTAGTCATGTATGGATGTGAGAGTTGGACTATAAAAAAGGCTGAGGGCTAAGAAATTGATGCTTTTGAATTGTACTGGAGAAGAATCTTGAGAGTCCCTTGGATAGCAATGAGATCCAACTAGTCAATCCTAAAGGAAATCAGTCCTGAATATTCATTGGAAGGACTGATGGTGAAGCTGTAGCTCTAATACTTTGGCTACCTAATGCAAAGAGCCAGTTCACTAGAAAAGACCCTGATTTGGGAAAAATTGAAACTATGAGGGTAGGGGATGACAGAGGATGAGTCAGGTGGATGGCATCACTGACTTGATGGACAGGAGTTTGAGCGAGCTCTGGGTGGTGATGAAGGATAGGGAAGCTTGAACTGCTTCAGTCCACAGGGTTGCAAAATATCAGACATGACTGAGTGACTGAATAACAACATTAATGAAAGAGGAAATGGAAAAATATAAAATGTTGGAAATGGATCATTTATGAACAATGCAAGGGAGTATCTATTTTCCCACATAACTGATCATAGACTCCTTTAAGCCATCTGAAACATTGAGACTATCTCTAAATGTATTTAATTCCAAAGTTCCAGGTGATTTTGACTAACTAGAAGCAGCCAGTTTTGCTAAATCTAGAGCCCTTCTTGGGCCGAGGGCCCAGTTTTGCTAACAGTGCACATTCAGGGAACACTGTGAGCAATTCTATTTATCTAAGAGTTCAGATTCACGCTTGAGTTTGCAGGTGCAGCTGTAAATTTCAGGTGATTTACAGAGTGGGAAGCACACCAAATCTGAAATTATAATGGAGCTCAAGGCTCACAACATCTTTTGTTAGATGCCCTGGTTTTATGATTTTGGGTGGGTGCCACCACATTTTTCTTCCAAGTGCAATAAAAAAATGATGCCATTCAAGCTGAAAAGCTTAACAACCATTTACATTTATTGGATCTGTAGCTAATGTACTGAAGTAGCAGGGGTTTTGCTGCACATGTAATTTGGGGTTTTGTCTGGGCATCTTTTTATACCTTAAAAATGGGTTTTCATTGAGGACTAGTGATTTACCTAAAAGATCTAAAGATAAAGATGCATGACCTAATTTATTTTGCTGGCAGATGCCCACCTAGAACCAGTCAGAAGGAAATACTGAGTTAGAGATCATGAAGATTGTGAAGTTATCTTCTAAAAAATCCTGCAAGACTAGCTGTAGATTTAGGCAGTTGCTTAATCTCTGCACATTTCAGTTTTCTTAACAATTTGACAGGCTTGAAGTTAATCATCTTCAGTTTCATTCAAAGTGCAGGAGTGTACTGTTCTATGGAAACTTGCATGCTTAGTTAATTTGTTTGTTTGTTAATTTGATGCTGAGTGTTTTCCTAAGAGCCTTTCTCCAAACTATCTTCTTGGGGTATGGCAAACTGAGCATAGTTTTTTTTTTTTTTTTAATTCTGAATTAGGTTATAATTCTGATTACAATAAAAATTATAAATTTTAATCCTATTTGCTAATCACATAAGAAATAGTCTCTAGGTTTCTACAAGCGAAGGGAGTAAGGAGAGTACAACTTTCATGATTGTGGCGTTTTAAGATAAGGCAGTATTATTTAAGGTTGAATCATACTGCATGTATATTAAAGTCCCAAGGAAACCTCATTTCTTCTAATGCTAGTCACATTTTAACTAATAATTCTGAACATTTATTTCTTACACATTACCTTCATTATTGAATGTTATCATCAGAACAGCTTTATTGGAGGTAACAAATGAGTAAGCAGAGCTTGGATTCCAACTCTGAACTTCTTCCAAACTTAGAAGCTTTTTATAATATCTTTTCTATTAAATCATGCCTCTTACTACCACTCAGCACAGACTGGAGACACCATTCCTACCATAATCTTAGTTTCCTACCATAATCTTAGTTTCATTCCTTCCTCATAATCACTGATGTTTTTTTGGATTGTTTGTTGTCATTCTGTCCTAGACTATGCAAACCTTACACTTACATTAAGATTTAAATGATGTCTCAATCCTCATCAGGAACTCTCATTAATAACTACATCAGATTCCATCAACTCTCTTTCTGAATATTTTTAGGGAATTTTGTCTGTATCACTTTTGGATGCAATTTTCTGTTCTCATATATTATTATTTATTAAATTTATGTTTGCTTACAAGCTGCTTTTTGAAAAACGCATATTTTTATGGCCACACAGAATATTTGCAATAATTATTATTTAATCCATCCATTCATTCAATAAAATTTTAACTTTCTTTGCTATGAAACAAGCAAATAAGATAAAGTATTGATAATATTTTAGAAATTTATAGAGTAAGACACTCAAATAAATACTCCAATACAATTCATGACTAAGCTTGCCTTAACTATTAAAAAAATAGATATGGAAATTAGTTTTGTGAATGGTATTTTAGGTTTGACAAAGCATCAATGAGGAGACTGGAAATTATAAGAAATTGAACTTTCAGTTAAGAGAGGACTTTGTTAGAAGAAAAGATGTATGCAAGTACAAAAATCGTATATTCTCAGAAAAGGATGGGAATCTGTGTATTAGAAAAAATTGAATAAAAAGAGATAACACAGAACTTAAACCTTGGTGCCTGTTTGTTGAAAGCTTTATACTTTGTGGAAAAATCTGGGCTTTATCTTAGGAGATGAAGAAGATTTTTCAGTTTTGTTTTGTGTTTGGCAGAGCTTTGATGTGAAAAATTTGGTGTTGGAGAGATAAAGCTGGGTATAGCATGGGGAATGCGTGGGGAGGAACTGTTGTCCTAATATAGCTGTAGTGAAAAAGGAGAAGTAAAAAATTGATTCAAGAGATGTTCAAGAAATACAATCAACAGAACTGATTGAATCAAGATAGGCTCTCAGTTCTCCAAGATTGTTTTTTTTTTTTTAATATAAGTCTACCTTTATTTCAACATCCAAATTGTTGAGAGCACCTGTCACCATCTAAATAGAACTCAATTTTCTTGCTGATTTTTTTTCTAGGACAAGCCAAATACTTGTCTTTACCCTTTGGATGTTAAAGCTGTCTTTGAGT
Source organism: Bos taurus (assembly GCF_002263795.3). Classification (NCBI taxonomy): domain Eukaryota; kingdom Metazoa; phylum Chordata; class Mammalia; order Artiodactyla; family Bovidae; genus Bos; species Bos taurus. Next base: position 59,385,325 of record NC_037338.1, on the reverse strand, counting down.
GTGAGCACTGTTCAGTTGTAGATAATTTGTCTAAGAAATGCTACCCAGGACATATACTTAAAAGTGACTTCCTTTGATACTACTCAAAATAGGTTAAGTGGCAAATATTTGTACACAGAAAAAAAAGTTAATCCTAAAAAAAAAAAGATATTGAAAGTCGTACTCAAACTCTTTTCCACAGTGAATATCAGGTACACAGTACATCAAAAATTTATTAAGTAAGTCCCAGGTGAAGTCATTTTCCAGAGGGCAAAGAAAACAAAAAATAAAAAATTGATTGCTGTTCTGCAAGGACAAATACAATGGCAGTATTACAGTTAATCCTACATGAGGCTGACCTGCCATACGTGGTATCTAAGAGAATATGTTTTCTCAATGACACAAAGTTTAGTTGCATTTATCGCCTAGTTATAGAAATTATTGAATATTCATATGTGTCTACCTCTCCTCAATATTGCAGTTTCTCATTTTTCTATCTATTAAAGTGTTCAATACTTAAGAAAATCACGGTCTGCCTTTATTAATAACCATGCTGAGTTGCCAAGCTTAAAGCCTTCATTCATATTCCACTTCTTTTCTAGCAACTAGTTCTTGATTTTGTTCAGGGATAAAATTATATTTCCAGTAGATGAGTTATGATTGCTCTAAGGCAATAGAAGTAGACTCCTTCTCAGTGCTAGACATTCACTGTCACAGTCTCCCATGTAACTAAAAGTTGATCCTTTGACAAATAATCCCACCACCACAGGTGGCACTGGTGGTAAAGAACCTGCCTGCCAATGCAGCAGACATGAGGGATGTGGGTCCAATCCCTGGGTTGGAAAGATGTCCTGAAGAAGGAAATGGCACCCCCCTCCAGTGTTCTTGCCTGGGGAATCCCATGGACAGAGGAGCCTGGCAGGTTATAATCCACTGGGTTGTAAAGAATCAGACACGACAGAAGCAACAGGTTAGCACTAATCTTTAAGGGAGCTTCTGCAAGAGCTTTGGCTGTCTGATAAAAGGGTGAGCCATGCTGAGAGTTTGGTTTTGCTTTCCCTTAACAAACGCATAGATCTTAAAATGAGTGGTAATACAGCTGAAGTGGTAATCTTCTTCCAATCATGAAGTAGCAAGTGCAATAATCCAAATCCGAATCAATAAGCATGGTAGAAACAAAGAAATGAAAAACTTGGGTCCAAAGAGATTCATAATCCAGTTTTTGAGAATAAAATAATTAATGATTCATATTGGTTACCAATTTTAGTGTTATAAACATTCCTACTATTGCTGAATTGAAGTTACCAATCACTAAATATGTACCACACCACTATGCTATGCTATGCTAGGTCACTTCAGTCGTGTCTGACTCTGTACCTAATGATTAAAACTGAACTACTAAGCCTGCTCTTTACTTTAAAGTAAAGTAAAGCCTGCTTACTTTAAAGTACTTCTACTTATTTTAAAAATATTTATTGAACACCTATTACATGTCAAAAATTATTCAAGGCATTTAGAACACATCTGTGTGCAAAACAGAGAAAATATCTCTGCCATCATGGAAGTGAGATTCTAGAAGAAAGGGAAAGATAGTCAAGTAATTTTCTTTATTATTTCAATAACAATGAAAGCTAATACGTAATCAAATTATATAACATTTTAGAAGTTGATAAGTATTATTTTAAAAAGAAACAGTAGATCTGAGTAAAGATATATAGAGTTTAGTGGCCAGAAAAGATAAATTGCAGTAAGAAATTAGATGTCTTAAATAACACGGATTGAGACAGTAGCATTTGGCCAAAGATTTGAAGGAGAAGAAAGACTTAGCCAAGTAGATATCTGGGAGAAAAGTATTCCAGGCAGAGAGAATTGTTAGAGCAAAGGTTTTTGTTCAGAAGCCTGGGAGGCCTTATTGAGGAGTCACCAGGAGCAGATGAGGGAGAGAAAGAAAAATGTAACAGGTCAGGGAGGACTTTTAGGTCACTAGTTGTTAGGTCATTGACCATCATTGCTGAAATAACTGAAGAAAATTACTGATCTATATCGAAGACACAGACTGATATTTATGAATGCCTGACCTCATACTCTTTGACAGTCCTTAAATGTTAATTCATGCTCTGTGAGATCAATTTTCTCTTAGAACTTAAAATATTCTACAAAAAAACATTTTTTCCTTAAATGATGGTTAGAACTAAAACTATTAAAATTTAAAAAATTTTCCATTTTTTATGAAAGAAAACCTGTATTCTGAAATTGTATCTTACTTGAAAAACAGTAAAATCATATAAAATATTTTATAAAGTTTCTTTTAAAGCTAGAAAAAATTATAAAACACATTCTGGAAGTAGATTATTGGTAGAGAAAATAAATTTCATTCATATGAGTCTCTTCCTTTGCTTCCACATTGTTTAATGAAACCACACACACACACACACACTCAAATAATTTTAAATCAACATTAAAATTAAAACCAGCAAATAGTAACATCAGTATGTCAAAATGCAAGCAAAAACTCTGAAAATATTTAATGTGGATACAACTGGCATAGTCAGCAGGATACCCAGCAGGTAGAAGAGCCTGAGGCTCTACTGGATGGAGGAAGCCAGTGGCCACCATATAGCATGCAGTACCATGTGGCTGCAATCCTCTCAGCATGGGCTTTGGTGGAAGGCTGAGAAGCGGCGGATGGTTCACTGGCTAGCACTGAAAGGGCGTTACAGGTGGTGAGTTCCCATTTGTCATGACGGCACAGACTGCCGCTGGCACCATGGGGTGGAGTTTTCCTGATTGCCCTGAAGGTGAATATAGATAGTGCTCTCTGGGATGCTTTGTCGATGTGCAATGTGCAGAGAGACTTAGAAGAACTAGAGCAATGTAAATTGGTCTTAGAGTAAGAACCCTGTGGCCCTGAAGAACCCAGCATCTCTGATAGCGAGGTAGGAAGTGATGCTGATGATGAACGTTATGAGACTGCAGGTCCCCTCTTGGCAGCGAGGCCCACTGTACAGCAGAAAGTGAGGCATAGGGCCCAGGGTGGGGGGAATCCTCAAGGGGCCCTCCATGTGAGTTCACAACATATTGACCATATACTCAGGCAGAGTTGGTTGACTTGGGTACTCAATTTCAGAAAAAGCAAGGGGAACCCTTGGGAGCATGGTTCTTACAACTTTGGGACACAGGGGTGGACAGTATCATATGTACTGGGGATGAAATAGAACAGTTGGCATCTATAACCATTCACCCTCATTGAGACTAAGGTTGCAAAATGCTGGCGACTCATGCAATGGGTGCCTAACCAAACACACACCCTCATGGAATGGATTAATGCTGCCATGCACACCATCTGGTCGAACACAGGAGAGCTCCTGGATACTGTGAGTAAATGGCATATGTATGCCCAGTTGACCCGAGTGATGAGAGAACTGGGCATGAAGCAGTCAATATTTAACGCCAATACTCGAGGCTCATATGACGAGCATTTTACTGGTGGCATTCAAGACGCCATTTTGAATTGTGCCCCATCTACCACTTTCGGATCCCGGACTACTATTCTTGCACCCTGTATGGGGTGCCCCATTTATGAAGTGGCCTCAATGGTAGCTAGCATGGAAGAAATAAAGGGATGAGGGCAGGCAAAGGGAATTAAAAGTGTGAAGACCCTGAAGGGGACCTGAGATGGTAAAGACTTCATCCTGGTGACGATAACGCAAATGTGGGCTGATTTGCTGGCAGTGGGAGTTGACCAAAATAAAATTGATAGACAGCCCAATGCTCTGCTCCTAGAGCTCTGGAGGCAACTGAGACCAGAGAAGCAGTTTTTCCAAGTTTGGGAAGCACCCACGGCAAGAGATACAGGTGTTTCAGTTAGAAAACTACATGATGCCCAAGGATGTTCCTTTCAATGATGTCCTTTTCTGCTTTGAATAGAACTCAGACCAAGGTGTCCTTCTGAAGAGCCCGAGCAGGGACCAGAGGCCCCATATAGAATTTGCAATTCACTTGTTACTAGGTAATGTACAGAGAGTAATGGCCCTGGTTGATACTGGTGCCGAATGCAACCTTGTTAGTGGCAAGCCAGAGCAGTTTCATGGTCCTAGTGCATACACTGATGGTTATTGTGGCCAAATGATGTAGATTTAGACTGCAAAGATTTAGCTGTGTCATAGATTTAGAACAGGGTACTGCAAAGGTTGTGTCCTATGATATAGATTGCACTGTAAAGATTGTGACCTGTTGTGTAGACTTAGTAGAGCAGTGTACTGTAAAGGCTGTGTCTATGATGTGTGGCTGACTTCTGATTATCTTGCAGATTTAGAATAGTGTGAAAGCTTTTGGAATCATGTGGTTGGGTTGTGAATGGTGCAAAAAAAGAAAAAAAAAAAAACCCCTCCTTGAAGGGATGGGCCTGGAGCTTGTGAGGGGTTTTGTGGGTCCTTAATAAAAAACCCTGCAGGGATGGAGTTGCCCCTGTGGTTGCTTTCCTGTAATCTCACAAGGTAGATGATGGACTGGAGTTGGCCATGGAAGATAAAGGCGCTCCACATGCAGTGGGAGGCTCTTCAAGCCCCATGAGGGCAAGGACTGTAACATGAGTTCCAGGTGAGAGGAACTATAGTGGAAGATGGGCTGTGTATAGACTGTGAGGCAAGCGACCTTGAAGGGGTAGAGTGTAGAGAAAGAGCAAGTTAGCCAAGATGGTGTAGTCAGGCTCTCTCACCCCATGCCCTTTCGCCTCATATCCTGTAAACAATGACTTTGCATGGTTATGTAACAGCTGAGGTCACTTATAACACTGCACATGTGCATCACAAGGTACTCGCTTGGTCACAGGCTACTTTGTGTGGTACGTCTGTATGAGCTTCACCATGAAAGCCCTGGCTGCTGCTGCACCAGGGCTACACTGGAGCGACATCATGGTTATGTTATATGAGGTTATGTTATATGAAGTTATGTTATGGCTATGTTATGGCTGCTTCTATAGCTGTTGCATCAGCCAGGAGAGAGGCTGTGTTATGGCTTCCGTGCCAGCCAAGAGAGAATAAACGTTTCTGCCATTCCTACAGCTCCTTGTGTCTTCTTCCAGTCTCTTAGCTCACACCTTGCCTACCCTGGGTTTAGCGAACAGTGTGGACAGTGTAAACAGCGAGACAGTCTAGAAAGTGAATCTGTTAACTTGGAAGAAGAGCAATCATCCTGCTATTGGCACATTTGGGTACTGTGTGGGTTAAGGGAGCTTGATAACAAGGCTCCCACCTGGGATGTGGAGTTGATGTATGGCAAAACCAATACAATATTGTAAAGTAATTAGCCTCCAAAAAAAAAATAAATATAAATTAAAAAAAAAAGCACAAATGATGCTGCTGTTGAAGGGTGAGAATAAACAGTAGATTTAAATAAAGACTCTTCAGGATTTTTTTATGGTGGGAAATTGAAATAACCAAATCGTAGAAGAACTACAATTGGCTACTCTGGTAATCACTCAATTACTCTGATAATCAAAGAAACAAATTAAGAAAAAAGAACAAATTAAGAAAAAATATTATAATAATATAATACAATTGGATATGATATGAAGTTCAGGTTAAGAGATATCTTATATATGTAAATGTAAATATTGAAATAGGAACATATATTAGTAAGAAATATGAAGCCAAAGGTAGCAAAAACATTAATAGTATGTCTAGAATTTATCTCAGAAATTTGATTTCTAGGAATTTCCATTAAAAGATTCATACTGTTTTTGAGTCATTTGTGTACAAGTGCCCTTTAAATAGAAAAATAGGAAATGACCTAAATATTTACTATAAGTTAATACTTAACGTACTTACTTATCAATAAGACACTTTATTTGCCATTAAGAAAAATACATATTAAACTATTTGTGAAAATGTCCCTGTATATCATTAGGCTGAATGTGTTTTAAACTTTATACTGTTTTTCTAAATATTTATGTCTATAATAAAAATATTAAATATACATATGACTGAAATAAAGTTCATGCAGTGATACAGCATATTTAGAACTGGTCATTGCATGATTTCTCTTTTTTGCTTTCTTGCTTTGTTCTTTCCCCTCCCAGGTTTTGAAAAATAAACAAGCATGTCTTTCGTTCTTAAAATAATCATTAAAACAAAAGAAAAATGTAGAGCAAACAGTCTTCATAAGTATGTTTCTCTTATTGCTCCAGTATATGTTTACATTACCCTTTTTGTTTAAAACACATATATTTACAAAGTTATCAATATAGTATACACAGAAATATGTAATATTTATTCATATATTCATATGAATACACTTATATCAAATATTTGAATCTAGTGGATGGTTTCTGGGAGTTCAAAAACTCCAGGCAAAAGTTTGGAATTGTTGGTTTTCTGCGGCAGAAAACCTGGCATATACAACTGTCCATATCTTGTATTTCCATGTGACTTTTTATTCTATTTATTTTGTATTTAATCCTACATTGTAATATATCAAGGAAATTCTGAGGACAGTTACATAGGAGTTGAAAGAGAGTGACTTCTAAATCCCACTTTGTCACTAATCATGTCTTTTGGTTTGTTGTACATCATTTGAACTTTGTGTCTCATTTTTCCATTACTAAGCAATATTGTTAATATGAACACCATTTAACTTTTATTGAGCACCTAATACATAGTGGGCAGTATTCTGTGTATTTAGCAGATATTATACACAACTCAAAACAACTCTATGAGTAAATTTCTATTTTATAACTGTAGAACTGGAGGAAGCCAGAATAAATAGCTTTAAGAAAGAACAAATGACAAAGCTGAAATTCAGGCTCATTCTGATTCCAATACCCTTGCACTCAACCCATATCCTTCACTTCCTCAGTAAGTTTAAATATAATATCTTTTAGGTATTCCTGCTTTAAGTTTTTTAATGAAGTACAATTAAGCTGTTAATACATAAAATTGCTATGGAAAGTATAAATAGCTATGTTTTAAATATAAATTCAGTAACAGTTACTCTTCTGTATGTTGTGTTTAAAGAAGCCCCACAACACAGTTCTTTTCTTGCCAGAGAAAATCTGCAAACTGGCTTCTAAGACACATATGTGAAGAAATTTTCTTGGGGATTGTACCTGTCTTGGTATTCCAGAAACTTGAACTATTCAGTGTCCCAGGGATTTGGGAACTTCAAATATCAATTCATACAAATTAAGTTAGCAGGAAAGGTTTGGTGCCATGCAGTCCTCTGTTTAGGTGGCTGGTAAGGTCTGGTAGGACTGGTTGTTTGTACTCTTGGAACACAGTCTCTGACAGGTTGAGAGTTTGTCCTTGGGAAGTGAGGAAGCTCAGATTAAATGGCAATTCACAGCAGTGCTTAGAAAATGCTTTTTGAGATCTAGCAATCACTTGTTATTTGTTGCTTCTACCTAAAATTGCTGTGATCTTTGTTCTTTATTCAGAGAAGTGCTTGAAAAGGGTGATAAAGCCAGCTGCCACTTCTCAGGTGAGAAACAAATGCTGAGAAATGCTATTGTCCTGAAAAGATTAAACTGAAGGTCATTGTTCTGGATCAGACACAATAGACACTAGCATCATGTACTGCTGACCAAAAGAAAAGAATATTGTACTCTGAGGAGAGGGAGGGAAATATTATATATGCATGTATTATATATATATATGTGTGTGTGTGTAATATATTATATATATAATACATATTCTCTCTCTCTCTCTCTATATATATATATATATGTATGTATGTATGTATGTATATATATCAAAAATAGAGCAATGGTAATACTGGGGAATGCTCTATAAATGCAGTTTGTCTGTCAAATTGAATTTTATTGACTCATGAAAATGAGACTCTTATTCACATAAATTTGTTGACTATAAAGGAGAATTGGCCCAGCCCTGAATCACAGCCATGGTGGACTTCTTTCTCCTGCTGCAAGAATGAGCTGGGGCCCTGAAGGCTGTGCTTCTAGAAGCAGGAATGTTTGAGGACTTGCCTCTACTGTTTCTCTCTCTGCAGAAACAGGAAAAAATGAAAAGGGATTACCACTGAATCCCAAGAAGCAAAAAGTCCACCAAAAAGCCTGTGCTAGCTACTGTCCCTGCTGAGCCATTTGACAACACATATAAGAATCTCCAGGATCGTGACTATAGCACATAAATTTCTTATACCTAAACCTGGACTCTTCAAGTTCAGGATGGCTTAGTTCTCTTCAGGACTAGAGCAACCATGCCTCTGAGAATTCAGTTTCAAGATTAAACTTTCTGTGTCTTTCTCCATTATTGCCAGCAGAAATAAAATCTTCTCAGCAATCAAAGAATTGGAAAAAAATTGAAATTAAAAGAGAAAATGCAACTTTAATAAATGAAGACACCTTGCTTAAAAGAAGGATTCTTATGTTTACAGAAAACCAATGGTTGGTTAAGGATGGCACCATCTGTATATTCTTTTGCATAATCTAGATTATAAAGCAGATTCTACACCCAAACTCTATTTTCTGCCCCCAAGCCCCAGTTATCTACCTTTGCTAGGGAAGAATTTAAGTCATACACCACCACACTTGATTTCAAAACTGGAAATTTTGAAAAATTGGAAATTTCAAAATTGATTTCAAAGTTGGTGATTTAAATATAACCCCTCTGGACACTCCTACCTCCCACTTACCTACCATGTTCATTCAAATTAGTTTATTATTTGAAAACTTGGTCTCCTTGAGGTTATTATAAACTTCTGGGAAGAGAGAAAATACAGCTGCCTAAAGCCATGTAATGCATGTAATAATTCAGTTCACACACTGAATTGGTAAGATAGATAAAATTAAGAGTGCATGTGTATATGTGTGTGTGTGTGTGTGTATTTCTATGTCAGAAAATCAAGATGTAGAGGTTCATGATGCCCGAGGTGGCAAGAATACATAGAAAAAACAAAAAAACAAAAAAGATCTTCATGATCCAGATAATCACAATGGTGTTATCATTCACCTACAGCCAGACATCCTGGAGTGCAAAGTCAAGTGGGCTTTAGGAAGCATCACTACGAAGAAGCTATCGGAAGTGATGGAACTCCAGCTGAGGTATTTCAAATCCTAAAAGATGATGCTGTGAAAGTACTGCATGAATATGTCAGCAAATTTGGAAAACTCACCGGTGGCCACAAGAATGGAAAAGGTGAGTTTTCATTCCAATCTCAAAGAAAGGCAATGCCAAAGAATGTCCAAGCTACTGCTCAGTTGTACTCATCTCCCACGCTAGTAAAGTAATGCTCAAAATTCTCCAAGCCAGGCTTCAGCAATACATGAACTGTGAACTTCCAGATGTTCAAGCTGGTTTTAGAAAAAGCAGAGGAACCAGAGGTCGAATTGCCAACATCTGCTGGATTGTGGAAAAAGCAAGAGAGTTCCAGAAAAACGTCTACTTCTGCTTTATTGACTATGCCAAAGCCTTTGACTGTGTGGTTCAGAACAAACTGGAAAATACTTCAAGAGATGGAAATTCCAGACCACCTTACCTGTCTCCTGAGAAATCTGTATGCAGATCAGGAAGCAACAGTTAGAACTGGACATGGAACAATGGACTGGTTCCAAATTGGGAAAGGAATACATCAAGGCTGTATATTGTCACCCTGCTTATTTAACTTATATTCAGAGAACATCATGTGAAATGCTGGGCTAGGTGAAGTATAAGCTGAAGTCAAAATTGCAGGGAGAAATATTAATAACTTCAGATATGCAGATGACACCACCCTTATGGCAGAAAGTGAAGAGGAATTAAAAAGCCTCCTGATGAAAGTGAAAGAGGAGAGTGAAAAAGCTGGCTTAAAACTCAACATTCAAAAAATGAAGATCATGGCATCTGGTCCCATCACTTCATGGCAAATTGATGGGGAAACAATGGAAACAGTGACAGATTTATTTAGAAGCATTACTTTACAGACATAAGTCTGTATAGTCAAAGCTCTGGTTTTTCCAGTAGTCATGTATGAATGTGAGAATTGGACTATTTTGAATTCTGAGGGCTGAAAAATTGAGGCTTTTGAACTGAGGTGTTGGAGAAGACTTTTGAGAGTCCCTTGGACTGGAAGGAGATCCAACCAGTCAATCCTAAAGGAAATCAGTCCTGAAAATTCACTGGAAGAACTGATACTGAAGCTTAAACTCTAATACTTTCACCACCTGATGCAAAGAGCTGACTCATTTGAAAAGACCCTGACACTGGGAAAGATTGAAGGCAGGAGGAGAAGGGACGACAGAAGATGAGATGGTTGAATGGCATCACCGACTCGATGGACATGAGTCTGAGCAAGCTCTGGGAGTTGGTGGTGGACAGGAAAGTCTGGTGTACTGCAGTCCATGGGGTCACAAAGAGTTGGACATGACTGAGGTACTGAACTAACTGAACTGAACTAGATCACCTAGTTAGTATAGCAGATATAGTGTATGAATCCTAAATTGCCTGGCACTAAATTTGCTTTGTATTCACTGTTCTTCAAAGGTAAATGTGTTTCATATTTATATATCTTGATTCCCTTTTCATTGCCTAAGGTCAAGTCCACAGTTTTTCAAATAACAATTATAAATAGATGCTAACTGCTGCTAAGTCACTTCAGTCGTGTCCGACTCTGTGCAACCCCATAGACGGCAGCCCACCAGGCTCCCCCATCCCTGGGATTCTCCAGGCAAGAACACTGGAGTGGGTTGCCATTTCCTTCTCCAATGCATGAAAGTGAAAAGTGAAAGTGAAGTCGCTCAGTCGTGTCCGACCCTCAGTGACCCCATGGACTGCAGCCCCCCAGGCTCCTCCGTCCATGGGATTTTCCAGGCAAGAGTACTGGAGTGGGGTGCCATTGCCTTCTCCGTAAATAGATGCTACTTTTACACAAATAACTAAAACTCTGCCCAGAAATTGATAGAAAATATAGAGGAAGATAAAGGCATTTTCCTTACATATTTATTAACAAGCTAATTTTTCACAGTTTTCTGATGTTATAAAATATAAGAGAATCATATTTCACAAATCATTAACACTCAGGCATCTGAAAAACACTGGGTGACTGAATGAGACCTAAAAGTTCTTAGCTATTTAGAATATCATGCAACATTTAACTAAGATGAAATTTAGTAAGAATAAATGTTAAATACTGCATTCTGATTTAAAAAATAATCTGCAATACTTAAAAAGATTTAGAAACCTTAGCCTAAAATTTTAATTTTTGTTGTTTAGTCTTTAAGTTATATTCAGATCTTTGGTGACCCCATGGACTATAGCCTGCCAGGCTCCTCTGTCCATGGGATTTCCCGAACAAGAATACTGGAGTGGGTTGTCATTTTCTGCTACAAGGGATCTTCTTAACCCAGGGATAGAACCCATGTCTCTTGCACTGGCAGATGTATTCTTTACCACTGAGCCACCAAGGGAAGACCAACTTAAACTTTCTCACCACATTTTAGCAAGGGAAACCAAACAAATTATATCCCATTTTAAGGATAATGATAAGGGTTACTATGTAAATTGGGAATATACCATCAAAGGAATTTTGCTTGAGAGAATAAAAGTCTTGGGGAAAATATGATAGTCTTCTTGCAGCATTTTGACATAGTCATGTGGAACAAAAATTCCCCTTGTTTTTTAAGTGGTAGAATTCAGATCAAAAGGCAAAATATGGAGTCAAAATTTCCTCTCAATGTATAACCAAGCTGGCGTAAGACAGAATGAAATACCAAGGGGGTACAAATTTCCTCCTCTTGAATTTTTTATGCAGAAATTTAAAAACCATTTAAAAACCATTTGTTGGTGATTTCAGTGTCTGACAGTGCTTATAATCCCATCTAAATCTTGATCGTTACTTATTTATGCTGTTCATATTCTTGTAGGAGAGAATTGTTACTAGGGCTCTGACATCATTCTCTGTCCTTGTTCCTGGTTAGGTTAGGCTGCCCCACCCCACTCTCCCACAGCACAAGCAATCATTGTGTAGCACTTTGCACACATCCTGTTTTCAGAGGTTATTTACCTGTGTTTTCAAACTCTTTCTTTTCCTTTGGACTATATGCACCACTGGGGCAAGGATCATGTTCATCTTAATATTCATGGTTTACCCACCATGGGGGAAGAAGTCAATAAATATTTATTGACTGATTAATCACCAGAGTCCCCTTTTCAGGAGCTACTTTTGGATACTCATTGGTTAAAAAGAAAAAAATAAGCGTTAAAGACCAATATAGTATTGATGCCAACACCACCATGGGATCTAGGGGATGGGCATGTTCCAGCTATCTCTATGGTCATTTTGAATGCAGTTTATAAAATTAAAGTTTTTTTTTTCCAAAATATCATTTTACAATTTTGTACCAAGTTTTCATGCACCTTTGTTACTTTATAGAGAAGTTATTATTGTTTCATAAAACTTTTATTGCTAATTTGAAGAGGTCAGTTTCTCTAGGCTTTTTGCCCAATTTCTCATTAAGCATCTGGAATCACAGGATCTTGAGCTCCCTATCATAAGTGCTAAAAGTCAAGAGTTAAATGATGTTTTGGATTCAAGGAGATTGCTAAGATAAAACTTTAGTTTAAAGAATAAATCAAGCAGAAACACACATACTTAAGACATAAATGTTGACTAAATAAAGGGCAAAGACTATACATTTAAAGGAGAAAGAGAGAGAAACATTTTATCATGTGATTATCCTGTTTAGTATATAAAAGGAAAATGTATTAGGACAATCACATAATCACATTGTATATTACTGAATAGAGAGTAAGAAACTAAATGAAATATATCTTTAGATCCCTGAAGATTAAGGTTAGAGTCTAGAATACTATTTTATGTTATGACAAATGTGTATATCAAAATTCCCATGTCAAATCATTTAAATTGTTTTGAAAAAGGCATGTATTACTCTTAGGGTGATAATAAAACTCCACATAAGACTTCACTTAGCAGCTGGAGTGATATGAGCAGGTGGGGAGGAATCTTGGTACTATTCTGTACCCCATCCTTGATGCAAACAAAATAGAGGAACTTGGTGCTATTCCTTCCAGAGCAATATAGTGCTCTTGCCAAAGAAGAATCCTTATTACCTACCTCCCTACAAGATTTTTCCAAAGTTAGGGAATTAAATCCTTTTGAGGACCACTGAACATTTCAGAAGTTAGTTTAAATCTATCTGTATGCACTTCAATTGAGGATCAATCTCAGTTCCCACCATCCTTGTCTTTGAAGCCTTGACAAGCTTGCCAACATGAAGTGATTATGATGCAGTGGTCTCATTTTGAACATTTTCCTCAGGGTTTTCATCAGCTCTGTTGGTTACCTTGCTTTCCTTAGAGCAATTTCAATTTCCTTATGACTCAGCAAGCAGCATTGGATCAATACTGTATTTTTTCCTCTTTCAATTTTGGATTGGCCCTTCATCTCTCGCCCCACCCCCAAGACAAATTAAAAACCTTTCTCTACCAAAAGGCAAAACTTTGAAAACTCTGAACTGCATCCTTTTACAAACAATCCTTGATTGATGTGTCAGGTTGTGTCACATCACTTTAGGTAACTCCGGTCTCCTTGCATGTACCTGTCAACGAACAAGTGAGAATGATAGACTAAACTGAACAAGAAACATTAGGATACAAAATGATTCTTGTTGGACAAGTTTCTTTGAGGTTTTATAACAGATGCTGCCAATGAATACAAATATGAAAACCTTCAGATCATGTTTGCAAACCAAATTGGATACAAGTAGGTTCAAGTATAAAATGATTTAAAGATGCCTAGTGAAGTGAAAGTCACTCAGTCGTGTCCGACTCTTCGCGACCCCATGGACTATACAATCCATGAACTTCTTCAGGCCAGAATACTGGAGTGGGTAGCATTACCCTTCTCCAGGGGATCTTCCCAACCCAGGGAGCAAACCTAGGCCTCCCGAATTGCAGATGGATTCTTTACCAGCTGAGCCACGGGGGAAGCCCGAAGATGCCTAGGGTATAGCCAAAATTCTGGAAACATTTTTACTGTTGATTTGCTCTGGGTATCTTTGGTGTGGTTGACAAGTGTTTAAATTTTCATTTGTTTTCTTACATGAATGTTAGATCAGATCATATCAGTCACTCAGTCGTGTCTGACTCTTTGCGACCCCATGAATCACAGCACGCCAGGCCTCCCTGTCCATCACCAACTCCCGGAGTTCACTCAGACTCACGTCCATCGAGTCAGTGATGCCATCCAGCCATCTCATTCTCTGTCGCCCCTTCTCCTCTTGCCCCCAATCCCTCCCAGCATCAGAGTCTTTTCCAATGAGTCAACTCTTCGCATGAGGTGGCCAAAGTACTGGAGTTTCAGCTTTAGCATCATTCCTTCCAGAGAAATCCCAGGGCTGATCTTCAGAATGGACTGGTTGGATCTCCTTGCAGTCCAAGGGACTCTCAAGAGTCTTCTCCAACACCACAATTCAAAAGCATCAATTCTTTGGCGCTCAGCTTTCTTCACAGTTCAACTCTCACATCCATACATGACCACAGGAAAAACCATAGCCTTGACTAGACGGACCTTTGTTGGCAAAGTAATGTCTCTGCTTTTGAATATGCTATCTAGGTTGGTCATAACTTTCCTTCCAAGGAGTAAGCATTTTTTAATTTCATGGCTGCAGTCACCATCTGCAGTGATTTTGGGAGCCCAGAAAAATAAAGTCTGACACTGTTTCCACTGTTTCCCCATCTATTTGCCATGAAGTGATGGGACAGGATGCCATGATCTTCGTTTTCTGAATGTTGAGCTTTAAGCCAACTTTTTCACTCTCCACTTTCACTTCCATCAAGAGGCTTTTTAGTTCCTCTTCGCTTTCTGCCATAAGGGTGGTGTCATCTGCATATCTGAGGTTATTGATATTTCTCCTGGCTATCTTGATTCCAGCTTGTGTTTCTTCCAGTCCAGCGTTTCTCATGATGTACCCTGCATATAAGTTAAATAAACAGGGTGACAATACACAGTCTTGACGTACTCCTTTTCCTATTTGGAACCAGTCTGTTGTTCCATGTCCAGTTCTAACTGTTGCTTCCTACCTGTATACAAATTTCTCAAGAGGCAGATCAGGTGGTCTGGTATTCCCATCTCTTTCAGAATTGTCCACAGTTTATTGTGATCCACACAGTCAAAGGCTTTGGCATAGTCAATAAAGCAGAAATAGATGCTTTTCTGGAACTCTCTTGCTTTTTCCATGATCCAGCGGATGTTGGCAATTTGATCTCTGGTTCCTCTGCCTTTTCTAAAACCAGCTTGAACATCAGGAAGTTCACGGTTCACATATTGCTGAAGCCTGGCTTGGAGAATTTTGAGCATTACTTTACTAGCATGGGAGATGAGTGCAATTGTGAGGTAGTTTGAGCATTCTTTGGCATTGCCTTTCTTTGGGATTGGAATGAAAACTGACTTTTCCAGTCCTGTGACCACTGCTGAATTTTCCAAATTTGCTGGCATATTGAATGCACCACTTTCACAGCATCATCTCTCAGGATTTGGAATAGCTCAACTGGAATTCTATCACCTCCATTAGCTTTGTTCATAGTGTTGCTTTCTAAGGCCCACTTGACTTCACATTCCAGGATGTCTGGCTCTAGGTCAGTGATCACACCATCGTGATTATCTGGGTCGTAAAGATCTTTTTTGTACAGTTCTTCTGTGTATTCTTGCCACCTCTTCTTAATATCTTCTGCTTCTGTTAGGTCCATACCATTTACTATTATAAAAATTTGAGATTTTTTTTTCAGTTGAGGAGGTATCTGCCAATATCTTAGTGTGCAAATGCTGCTACAGAGATCCTAAAAGCACAATGTACTTCCATTACTGCTCATATTCCCCCTATGTTATAAGACCACTTCAATATGTAATCACTGACCTTAACATTTTTTAACCTTTTGAAATAGATTGCTCTTGTTGATTAATAAAATTTGGCACTATGGGGCATATGTTGTCTGGAATAGAATATATTTTCTATAAGACATGTACCTTCTAAAACACACATGTGTACACACACACACACACACGTATGTATATATGTTTCTTCTCATACTAATTAGCAATAGAAATACCATCAAAGACCCAAGATACATAGGATTGAGGTTGTATTTGCTTGTAGCCCTAGGAATTTTATAGAGATTAGCTTCATTAGAACTTCTTATTAATTCTTCAGTTCAGTTCATTTCAGTCACTCAGTCATGTCTGACTCTTTGCCACCCATGGACTGCAGCATGCCAGGCCTCCCTATCCAACACCAACTCTTGGAGTTTACTCAAACTCATGTCCATTGAGTCAGTGATGCCATCCAACTGTCTCATCCTCTGTCATCCCTTGCTCCTCCTGCCTTCAATCTTTCCCAGCATCAGGGTCTTTTCAAGTGAGTCAGTTCTTCACATCAGGTGGCCAAAGTGTTGGAGTTTCAGCTTCAGCATCAGTCCTTCCAATGAATATTCAGGACTGATTTCCTTTAGGATGGACTGGTTGGATCTCTTTGTAGTCCAAGGGACTCTTAATAGTCTTCTCCAACACCACAGTTCAAAAGCATGAATTCTTTGGTGCTTAGCTTTCTTTATAGTTCAACTCTCACATCCATACATGATCACTGGAAAAACCATAACCTTGACTAGACAGACCTTTTTTGGCAAAGTAATGTCTCTGCTTTTTAATAAGCTGTCTATGTTGGTCATAACTTTTCTTCCAAGGATAAAGCATCTTTTAATTTCATTGCCAGAGTTACAATCTGCAGTGATTTTGGAGTCCCCACAAATAAAGTCTGTCACTGTTTCCACTGTTTCTCCATCTATTTGCCATGAAGTGATGGGACCAAATACCATGATCTTAGTTTTCTGAATGTTGAGCTTTAAGCCAGCTTTTTCACTCTCCTCTTTCACTGTCATCAAGAGGCTCTTTAGTTCTTCTTCACTTTCTGCCATAAGTGTGGTGTCATCTGCATATCTGAGGTTATGGATATTTCTCCTGGCAATCTTGATTCCAGCTAGTGGCTTCATCCAGTAGAGCATTTCTCATTGTATCTGCATATAAGTTAAATAAGAAGGGTGACAATATACAGCCTTGGCATATTCCTTTCATGATTTGGAACCAGTCTGCTGTTCCATGTCCAGTTCTAACTGTTGCTTCCTGACCTGTATACAGATTTCTCGAGAGGCAGGTCAGGGGGTCTGATATTCCCATCTCTTTCAGAATTTTCCACAGTTTGTTGTGATCCACACAGTCAAAGGCTTTGGCATAGTCAATAAAGCATAAATAGATGTTTTTCTGGCAGTCTCTTGCTTTTTCAATGAGCCAGCAGATGTTGGCAACTTGATCTCTGGGTACTCTGCCTTTTCTAAAACCAGCTTGAACATCTGAAAGTTCATGTTTCACATACTGTTGAAGCCTGGGTTGGAGAATTTTGAGCATCACTTGGCTAGCATGTGAGATGAGTGCAATTGTGTTGTAGTTTGAGCATTCTTTGACATTGCCTTTCTTTGGGATCAGAATGAAATCTGATCTTTTCCAGTCCTGTGTCCCCTGCTGAGTTTTCCAGACTTGCTGGCATATTGAGTACACAACTTTCACAGCATCATCTTTTAGGATTTGAAATAGCTCAGGATGGATTCCATCACCTCCACTAGCTTTGTTCGTAGTGATGCTTCCTAAGGCCCACGTGACTTCACATTCCAGGATGTCTGGCTCTAGGTGAGTGATCACACCATCATGATTATCTGGCTCACAAAGATTTTTTGTATAGTTTTTCCATGTATTTTTCCCACCTCTTCTTAATATCTTCTGCTTCTGTTAGGTCCATAACATTTCTGTCCTTTATTGAGCCCATCTTTGCATGAAATGTTCCTTTGGTATCTCTAATTTTCTTGAAGAGATCTCTAGTCTTTCCCATTCAATTGTTTCCCTCTATTTCTTTGCATTGATCACTGAGGAAGGCTTTCTTATCTACTCTTTGGAACTCTGCATTCAAATGTATATATCTTTCCTTTTCTCCTTTGCCTTTTGCCTCTCTTTTCACAGCTATTTGTAAGGCCTCCTTAGATAACCATTTTGCCTTTTGCATTTCTTTTTCTTGGGATGGATGGTCTTGATCACTACCTCCTATACAAGGTCACGAACCTCCATCCATATTTCTTCAGGCACTCTGTCTATCAGATCTAATCCCTTGAATCTACTTGCCACTTTCACTGTATAATCATAAGTGATTTGGTTTAGGTCATACCTGAATGGTCTAGTAGTTTCCCCTACATTCTTCAATTTAGTCTGAATTGGGCAATAAGGAGTTCATGATCTGAGCCAAGGTCTGCTCCAGGTCTTGTTTTTGCTGACTATATAGAGCTTCTTTGGCTGCAAAGAATATAATCAAGCTGATTTCGGTATTGACCATCTGGTGATGCCCATGCATAGAGTCTTCTCTTGTTTTCTTGGAAGAGGTTATTTGCTATGTCCAGTGCATTCTCTTGGCAGAACTCTGTTATCCTTTACCTTGCTTTATTCCGTATTCCAAGGCCAAATTTGCCTTTTACTCCAGGTATCTATTGACTTCCTACTTTTGCGTTCCAGTCCCCTAATAATGAAAAGGACATCTTTTTTTTGGTGTCAGTGCTAGAAGGTCTTGTAGGTCTTCATAGAACCATTCAACTTCAGCTTCTTCAGCATTACTGGTTGGGACACAGACTTGGATTACTGTGATATTGAATGGTTTGCCTCAGGAATGAGCAGAGATGATTCTGTCATTTTTGAGATTGCATCCAAGTATTGCATTTCAGACTCTTTTGTTGACTCTGATGCCTACTACATTTATTATAAGGAATTCTTGCCCACAGTAGTAGATATAATGGTCATCTGAGTTAAATTCATCCATTCCAGTCCATTTTAGTTCACGGATTCCTAAAATGTCACTGTTTACTCTTGCCATCTCTTGTTTGACCACTTCCAATTTACCTTGATTCATGGACCTAACATTCCAGGTTCCTATGCAATATTGCTCTTTAAAGCATCAGACTTACCTCCATCACCAGTCACATCCACAAGTGGGTGTTGTTTTGCTTTGACTCCCTTTTTTCATTCTTTCTGGAGTTATTTCTCCACTGATCTTCAGTAGCATATTGGGCACCTACCGACCTGGAGAGTTCATCTTTCAGTGTTGTATCTTTTTGCCTTTTCATGGTGTTCACGGGGTTCTCAAGGCAAGAATACTGAAGTGGTCCACTGGAGAAGGGAATGGCAAACCACTTCAGTGTTCTTGCCTTGAGAAACCCATGAACAGCATTAAATCTTACTGCCAAGTTAACAAGAACAAAAAATCCATCCTACAGAATCAGTTTCAGGTGTGGGGACATTTCATAGTTGATGAAGGTATTCTGTTTTACATTGGGCTAATGTGAGTATCGGCTTCCCTGGTGGCTCAGAGGGTAAAGCATCTACCTGCAATGCAGGACACCAGGGTTCGATCCCTGGGTTGGGAAGATCCCCTGGAGAAGGAAATGGCAACCCACTTCAGTACTCTTGCCTGGAAAATCTCATGTACAGAGGAGCCTGGGAGGCTACAGTCCATGGGGTCGCAAAGTGTCGGACACGACTGAGCGACTTCACTTCAATGTGAGTATCACAATCTAAGTCAGGGAAAAAATTATAAAGCCATCTGATGGAATCAGGTATTTTTTTCAGCTGAACTCAGTCAACCTACAGTAAGTTTTAAGAAGCAGACTCTCACCTAAGAAATCTTAAAGCTAATTTTTTCTGATATCATTATATATTGTTTGATTGATTAATTTAATAGCTCAAGGAGGAATCAGATTTAAGATCCAGTCTGTAGTCCTACCCGAATCTGAATCACATTTATTAAAATTTCAGTATCTTCTATCTATAGACATTCCACGGTCAGTTTTCAAAAAATGTTTTCTGGTGTGAACAGAATATGTAAAAAATATCTCTCGTTTATATAGCACCTTTCAATCAGAATGTTCTTTGTACACTGTACATGGTTTATTTTTCTCTCAAATACATGCATTAAACTCCCACGGATCTATCAGTAATTTCAAGGGGCTATTTTAAGATTATGTTAGAGAAAGTCTTTAGCAGAATAAAAAAACATAGTATAGCCCTCACTCAACTCAAGAAAGTTCAAGATATTTTTATATTGTCTTGTTCTATGCAGAAATATCATTAGGAACACAATAAAAAATATCCAGTGAATTTGCAATAGGCATTATGTAGGAGGGAGCTCAGTCACTTAAATAAAAAGAAGCATAAAAAATTAAACTGAGTCAGACTCAGATGAAAGAGGATGAAGTAGACCTTTGATCTTTTCTGGGTAGTCTTTTTTTTTTTCTTTTTCTTTTGCCCCCACTAAATCATCCTTTGTCTCATCCTACTCCCAAGTATCTCAATTTTCATTATAATTTCCCTGGCCACCCTATCAAGTTGCTTTCAGGAAAAGATAGGGAATTTATTTAATCCTACATATGTGCAATTGTTTACAGTTTTATTTGACCTCTCTGGGTTTTTGGATTTTTAAAAGTAATAAAACTTTAAGGTTACGAAGGCACATTTAGCTAGCAAGTTGAAGAGACTGAGCCTTCTCTTTGCCTTTCCAGTTGTATAACAGGATATCCCCCAGTTTCGTGTATTATTTTTTATATTAGGCTTTTCCTAACCTTATAAATGCAGACTAGCAAAGCTCAGAAATGTCACAGGGTATGGTTTGGCTTTTTCTGAGACTGATTTGAAGAATGAATGGGAGATGGAAAAGGCTAGGTGATTGATTTTTTAAAAAAAGATTCAGATCTTTGAGGGGAACTTAAAAAAAAATGTCGGCCAACTAAAGACATGCTTAAGAACATGGTTGATATTATGTGTGATATAAGTAAATGTATGCTATTAAAATCAAAATACAATATAACCAAAGGCAAAATGAATTTATTTAACCTAGGAAATATAATTGAAGTTTATATAATATTATTATAAGATAATCTGAAAGAAAGCTACAAACTAAAATAATTCCCAAGGACAACAAAATGTTCTAGCAGATAACAACCTATAAATTAATAATAGTAATGATAAAGGCAATAGTATTTTAAGTGTGCACATTATTTGTCATTTTACAGATAAATTTACATTTGCTTTCTTATAAAATCCCTTTTGAAGTGAATGATTGTCTAATCTATTTGGGACAGAAAGTGGGAGATTTTCAATGTAAATGAAAAACAAAAAGAGATTTAGGGAGACAGAAGATAATTACCCAAACTGGAATATTGCCAGAACGCATAGATTAACAGTTCCATCCTGGGAGAAGTATCCTGGGATCTTTAAAGCTCACCAGTAGCTAGTATCCTTTTTTATTTCTTACCAGAATGACATATGACGTTGTATCTTACTGAAGTCCTCCAGTGTTCAGTGTCTGCTCAGCATTTTTGCATACCAATGCCTTTTACTGCCTTCTCCAGGAAGAATACATAGTTTACATTTGGATCAGCAAAGCTGCTGACTGGCCTGATAAGCTCTTTTCCAAAGGGTTGTGTGCTGTATCCTACAATAAGAGATATTGTAACCCTCTCTGGCATCTCTCACTGATTTCTGCAGGACAGTACATTGTTGAATAACGATTGCATGAGTGTAGTCAGAACACCTTAAGCTCCATCCCTAGTATTTCCTGAAAGAAAAACTGAAATTTTTAGGGTAAAATATTTTCTTTGGGAAAAAAAATATATTAGGAATGATTAGATAGCAAGTACAGGTATACAGTAGGTGAGTGAACTTTGTCCAGTATGTTTGTTTCTAGTGCTAAATAGAATACTGATCAATTCCTTTTCTATCTTTTTAGATCTTTTGTTTTTCTCCATTTGTGCACATGTCAAACTTCATGGAAATGTTGTAACTCAGCTGATCCCTAATAATACACAACTTAATCATCTTAACTTTGTACTAATCTCTGTTCTTTGAATGAATCCAGGGACACAGCTCCTGATTATGTGTACAGAGTTCTACACCTTACAGACTACACAATTAGGTTACAGCACAGTACAATGTAGATTATAAAATCTTTGAAAAAAAATCAACATGACATCAGCTTGGTTACTTATATTTTAAAATGGCATATTCTATACAGGGCTTCCCGGGTGGCTCAGTGGGTAAAGAATCTGCCTGCAATGCAGGAGATGCCAAGGATATGGGTTCAATTCCTGGGTCAGGAAGATCCCCTGGAGGAGGGCATGGCAATCCACTTAGGTATTCTTGCCTGGAGAATCCCAAGGACAGTGGATCCCAGCAGGCTACAGTCCATAGGTTGCAAAGAGTCAGACATGACTGAAGCCACTGAGTACATTCTATACTGTAGAGAACAAAGGTTGTTTCAACAATGTAGAGTAGCAAATGTAGAAAAAAAAAATACACTTCCATTTAAGCATTTAAAAAGCCCTTCTGTCAAATTTGCCTTAAAAGTTAAAATTATTGCATGAAATGCACAGTAATAAATAAAATATTAGCATGAAAGAGATATCTAGTCCAATATCTTAATAGTATAGATGATGAAACTGGGCATTAGTGGAGTTGAAGATTTGACTAACCTTATATAGTGGTTAATAGAGCATATTACTTTGCCAACAAAGGTCCGTCTAGTCAAAACTATGGTTTTTCCCATAGTCGTGTACAGTTGTGAGAGTTGGACCATAAAGAAGGTTGAGTGCCGAAGAATTGATGCTTTTGAACTGTGGTGTTGGAGAAGACTCTTGAGAGTCCCTTGGACTTCAGGGAGATCCAACCAGTCAATCCTAAGGAAAATCAGTCCTGAATATTCATTGGAAGTACTGGTGCTGAAGCTGAAACTCCAATACTTTGGCCACCTGATGCAAAGAACTGACTCATTTGAAAAGACCCTGATTCTGGGAAAGCTTGCAGGTGGGAGGAGAAGGGGACAACAGAGGATGAGATGGTTGGATGGCATCACTGACTCGATGGACTTGAGTTTTGGTAAGCTCTGGGATTTGGTGATAGACAGGGAAACCTGGCGTGCTGTCATTGTGACACAATGGACACAACTGAAGCAACTTAGCACACACGCTTATGACACAATTCAGGGAAAGTAAGATTTTGCAGATGACACCACCCTTGTGGCAGAAAGTGAAGAGGAACTAAAAAGCCTCTTGATGAAAGTGAAAGAGGAGAGTGAAAAAGTTGGCTTAAAGCTCAACATTCAGAAAACGAAGATCATGGCATCCGGTCCCATCACTTCATGGCAAATAGATGGGGAAACAGTGGAAATAGTGTCAGACTTTATTTTTCTGGGCTCCAAAATCACTGCAGATGGTGACTGCAGCCATGAAATTAATAGACGCTTGCTCCTTGGAAGGAAAGTTATGACCAACCTAGATAGCATATTAAAAAGCAGAGACGTTACTTTGCCAACAAAGGTTCATCTAATCAAGGCTATGGTTCTTCCAGTAGTCATGTATGGATGTGAGAGTTGGACTGTGAAGAAAGCTGAGCACTGAAAAATTGATGCTTTTGAAGTGTGGTGTTGGAGAAGACTCTTGAGAGTCCCTTAGACTGCAAGGAGATCCAACCAGTCCATTCTGAAGGAGATCAGCCCTAGGGTTTCTTTGGAGGGAACGATGCTAAAGCTGAAATTCCAGTACTTTGGCCACCTCATGCGAAGAGTTAACTCATTGGAAAAGACTCTGATGCTGGGAGGGATTGGGGGCAGGAGGAGAAGGGGACGACAGAGGATGAGATGGCTGGATGGCATCACCGACTCGATGGACATGAGTCTGAGTGAACTCCGGGAGTTGGTGATGGACAGGAAGGCCTGGCGTGCTGCGATTCATGGCGTCGCAAAGAGTCGGAGACGACTCAGTGACTGAACTGAACTGAACTGAAGATTTTGCCTACAATAATTGCCTATGCTCCCGCCGTGTGTGTGCATTCTTGCTAAGTCACTCCGGTTATGCCTTATTATTTGCAACACTATGGACTCTAGCCTGTCAGTCTCCTTCATCCATGGGATTCTCCAGGCAAGAATGCTGGAGTGGGTTGCCATGCCCTCTCCAGGGGATCTTCCAGATTCTGGGATTGAAACTGTATCTCTTATGTTTCCTGCATTGGCAGGCAGGGTTTTTACCTTCAGTGCCACTTGGGAAGCCCACACTCTCACCATACACTGTCTCAAATAGTATTACTGCATTTGGAAAAAATAGTTTCCATTGAGGATGTGATGGAAGATCTGATGTGTCATGGGAGGCAAAATTACTCTCTCCATGGAAACACATCAAACTTTTCCAAATTATGAATGGTAATTTGATGGCAGTGCCTAATTAAGAAATGGATTTTGCTAGAAAACAGAGAGAAACAGGCAAAGGCCAGGGTCTATATATTTATTAGCAAATGCTTGTCATCAAAATTTGGCTTTCTCATTACCTTATACTCCTACTATCTGCATGACAATATGGATGGAAATGCATTGTAATTACTTGACTGACTCATTCATTTACTAATAATTACTCATTTTTAAACAATATGTTACAACAAAATATGTCAGATTTGGCTAAATGTGGGACTACAAAGATGGCTTCCTGGTAATTTAGAGGCATCATGTGTGCATCATTAAAAATGAATGAACTATGAACTTATGTTTATTTTAGCCTGTATGCTACTTGGGTCATGCAGAAGCTTCTAGTTTCCAACACTGTGTAGCAGAATATACGGACATAAAAAAATTCCACAAATAAAATGCCAAAATGCCACTTCAGTAATGAAACAGGGATATTGGCAGACAATCTATAAATGAGAAATAAAAATCAATATAATAAATGAATAGATGTAAATTATAACAGATAAATGACAAATCTATAAGCAGAATATTTAACCTTTATCATATAACTATAAATGAGACCCGAGGCTGTCACCTATAAAATAATTAAATAATAAGAAATAAGGTCTTCTCTGGTGGTAGAGAATCTGCCTGCAATGCAGGAGACCAGGGTTTAGTCCCTGGGTTAGGAAGATACTCTGGAGAAGAGAATGGCTACCCACTCTAGTATACTTGCTTATAGAATTCCATGGACAGAGAAGCCTGGTGGGCTACAGTCCATGGGGTCATACCTACTGTTAACATTACTAGTTATTAATCTTGCAAAAAAAGTAATTTGGCAGTAGTATCAAGAGGTTAACTATATTCTACTTATAGGAATATATTCTACAGGAATATAGAAATCATCAGAAACAGAGACTAAGATTACATTACAAAATCAACCACTGAATTGCTATCTAAAATATCATAACATTAAAATGACATCAATGATCAATAACAAAAAAGAATTTCTCAGTAAACATTGGCCCATTTATATGATAGAATATTACATAGCTATTCAAAATATTGTTCTCAATATTTGATCATTATACTCAGAATTTATGTATTAAGTCTGGCCATTTATTTGTCCAGCCATTCATTTATGAAATGTTTATAACTATTTTGATACACACCTATTTTGGGAGTACAATTGTGTACAATGCATTGTTCTTGCCCTCATGAGGATTATTACCTAGCTATAGAGTTAAACAATGAATCAAACAATTTAAATGTGATATTGTGTGTGTATGTATTGAGATAAAAGAAAAAGGTACTAAAAGAACAGAATAAAAATTTGGTGAGCAAAGTTTGTTGAGCCAAAGTCAACTTTGACTTGTCAGGACTTCCTCAAGGGTTATCTAGGATGAAACAAGAAGGATAAACAGAATTTCAGCAGACAAAGAATGTTTGGAAGAATTTTCCATACAGAAGAAAAATTATTTGCCAATGTCCAAAGAAATAAACATTTTCCTCTACAGCATGATTTGAATTTTCTGTAAAGTACTCCAGCATACTAACAATGATTCTCTGTGGGAAGTAGATTTTTGGTTTGTATTTACAACTTTTTCTAATTTTTAATTTTTAATTAAATCTTGTTTATAACAAGCATGAGTTGCTATTAGATTAGGAAAAATTAATCTTGTAAATTTGCAAGAGATTCAAGTGATTAGAGGGGATTGACCTTCAAAGGAAGTAATCAATACTTAAATTTATTCTGTACACTGTTTATGAGTTCACTTGTGTTTAAATACATTAGCATCAGCACTAAGATATCAATCTATCAACTTGTTTTCCGTGCTTCACCTATTAATATATGTGACTTCAAGCAGCATGCCTGATGATTAAAAATAAGGTCACAGTAAAATGCCACCCAGTAGTACATGTCTTACACAAAGCTATCATAGAATTTAAAGATGGGATAAAGTGTTAGTCTAATTACCAGACTGAATGCCAGAGGAAAAATCAACAATCGCTCAGAGAAACTAGCTATTTTTTTGTTTTTTTCAGAGCTGGTTTTCCAACTACCCTGCATACACATAGGTGACTGACTAGATGATGGGAAATGTACCAGTGTCTAGGAGTGTCTAGGTCTGAAAATACTAAACAAATTATCTAATTTTCTACTATGATGCAAATAGGTTTCCTTATGCCTTGAAAACTTTTGTTACTTGAATTTTTTCCTTCTTGTGGCTCAGCCGGTAAAGAATCCGCCTGTAATGTGGGAGACCAGGGTTTGATCCCTGGGTTGGGAAGATCCCTGGGAGAAGGAAACAGCTACCCACTCCAGTATTCTGGCCTAGAGAATTCCATGGACTACAGTTCTTGGGGTTGTGGAGTCAGACACGACTGAGCGACTTTCACTACACTATTAAATAGAAGAGACATAAATTAGTTCTATGGGCAACATCAGCAACATAATCTTCAAAAACAGATTTTTGAGCATCTTG
Source organism: Bos taurus (assembly GCF_002263795.3). Classification (NCBI taxonomy): domain Eukaryota; kingdom Metazoa; phylum Chordata; class Mammalia; order Artiodactyla; family Bovidae; genus Bos; species Bos taurus. The sequence goes on along the minus strand of NC_037338.1, from coordinate 59,358,562 downwards.
TCTGTCATAAATGTTTACATATTATGCTGTTATTAGATAGGTAAAAGATATTATACATGCCCTCAGGAAGTTTCACTCACTTAGAAGTGCATATTAGAGGGACAAGATACTATCAGTAGAATATTTTAAGTGCTGTGTAAGTGACATAAACAGTAAGTTCTCAGTGAGGACAAATGAAACCAGGACCATACATGGACCCTGGAGATGAGAGGTGGCTTCCTGGAGGTGACACTGAGCACTTCAATAAGGGGATCTATAAGCAAGTAGAGTGACATTCAGAGAACCATTTGTTGTGTGCAAAGACATTTTGGAAGGTAATTGTAATTTACATTGAAAGAGACATGTGTACCCCAATGTTCATCGCAGCACTGTTTATAATAGTCAGGACATGGAAGCAACCTAGATGTCCATCAGCAGATGAATGGATAAGAAAGCTGTGGTACATATACACAACGGAGTATTACTCAGCCATTAAAAAGAATGCATTTGAGTCAGTTCTAATGAGGTGGATGAAACTGGAGCCTATTATACAGAGAGAAGTAAGCCAGAAATAAAAACACCAATACAGTATACTAACGCATATATATGGAATTTAGAAAGATGGTAACAATAACCCTGTATATGAGACAGCAAAAGAGACACTGATGTATAGATCAGTCTTTTGGACTCTGTGGGAGAGGGAGAGGGTGGGATGATTTGGGAGAATGGCATTGAAACATGTATAATATCATATATGAAATGAGTCGCCAGTCCAGGTTCAATGCATGATACTGGATGCTTGGGGCTGGTGCACTGGGACGACCCAGAGGGATGGTATGGGGAGGGAGGTGGGAGGAGGGTTCAGGGTGGGGAACACATGTATACCTGTGGTGGATTCATTTTGACATATGGCAAAACCAATACAATATTGTAAAGTTAAAAAATTAAATTAAATTAAAAAAATTGCATTTTTATTACTTTTATTGATTCACAATTATGTAACTGTTTTATGATAATTTTAATGGGGTTTCGTGACTCTGTTTTTAACCTACTTCAAAGTAGAGAAAAAGCTTAATGTTTGGATATTGCAGCTACTTTCTCTTGATTGTAGACAAGATTTATCTCCTTTAAACACTGGATCAGTACCTTGCTGTTTTACTCAAAAGTAAATTGTATTAGTTATCTAGTGTTGCTTAACAGAATATCTCAAAATTAGCAGCTTGAGGCAGACATTTTCTGCCTCCCCATTTCTGTGGGTCAGAAATAGCTTCGTTGGGTCCTCTGCTTCAGAGTCTCTTACAAGGCTTCAATTAAGGTGTTGAGGATTGATTTGTAGATTTGACTGAGGAAGAATCTTCTTGAAAGCTTACTTACATAACTATTGACTGGATAAATCCTTGTGCACTGGGTGCATATAGACCGAATTCCTTGATGGATGTCAGAGGTAGCACTCAGTTCCTTACAACCCAGATCTCTTCATAGCACAGCTCATGAAACAGTAGCAGGCTTTTAGTTACCAAAGCGATAGTTACAACCATGTGTAATAGCCCATCAACTGCTATATTGTACTAGATAGAAGAAAGTCACACTTCTTGCCCTTTCAGTAGGTGGAAATAATACCAGGAGGCAGAGATAATTATGGCAGAAACAGAAAATTTTTAATTCAATACATTCAATTCCTTGAGATATCCTTAACTAGATGATGTGGTAAAACTATGTAGATTGCTAAACTAGTTACTCATTAAAAGTAGACTATAGTATAAATTTTAGATGCTCTCAGTTCAGTTCAGTCACTCAGTCATGTCCGACTCTTTGTGACCCCATGGACTGCAGCACGCCAGGCTTCACTGTCCATCACCAACTCCCGGAGTTTACTTAAACACATGTCCACTGAATAGGTGATGCCATCTAACCATCTCATTTTTTGTCGTCCCCTGCTCCTCCTGCCTTCAATCATTCCCAGCATCAAGGTCTTTTCAAATGAGTCAGCACTTTGCATCAGGTGGCCAAAGTATTGGAATTTCAGTTTCAACATCAGTCCTTCCAATGATTATTCAGGACTGCTTTCCTTTAGGATGGACTGGTTGGATCTCCTTGCAGTCCAAAGGACTCTCAAGAGTCTTCTCCAACACCACAGTTCAAAAGCACCAATTCTTCAGTGCTCAGCTTTCTTTATAGATCAACTCTCACATCCATACATGACTACTGGAAAAACCATAACTTTTATGAGATGGACATTTGTTGGCAAAGGAATGTCTCTGCTTTTTAATATGCTTTCTAGGTTGGTCATAACTTTCCTTCCAAGGAGTAAGCATCTTTTAATTTCATGGCTGCAGCCACCATCTGCAGTGATTTGGGAGCCCCTCTAAAGTCTATCACTGTTTCCAGTGTTTCCCCATCTATTTGGCATGAAGTGATGGGACTGGATGCCATGATCTTAGTTTTCTGAATGTTGAGCTTTAAGCCAACTTTTTCACTCTCCTCTTTCACTTTTATCAAGAGGCTCTTCAGTTCTTCTTTGCTTTCTGCCATAAGGGCGGTGCCATCTGTGTATCTGAGGTTATTGGTATTTCTCCCGGCAACCTTGACTCCAGCTTGTGCTCCATCCAGTCCAGCATTTCTCATGATATACTCTGCATATAAGTTAAGTAAGAAGGGTGATAATATACAGGCTTGACATACTCCTTTCCCGATTTGGAACCAGTCTGTTGTTCCATGTCCAGTTCTAACTGTTGCTTCCTGACCTGCATACAAATTTCTCAAGAGGCAGATCAGGTGGTCTGGTATTCCCATCTCCTTCAGAATTTTCCACAGTTTATTGTGATCCACACAGTCAAAGGCTTTGGCATAGTCAATAAAGCAGAAATAGATGTTTTTCTGGAAGTCTCTTGCTTTTTCAATGATCCAACGATGTTGGCAAATTGATCTCAGGTTCCTCTACCTTTTCTAAATCCAGCTTGAACATCTGGAAGTTCACAGTTCACATACTGTTGAAGCCTGGCTTGGAGAATTTTGAGCATCACTTTGCTAGTGTGTGAGATGAGTGCAATTGTGCGATAGTTGGAGCTTTCTTTGGCATTGCCTTTCTTAGGGATTGGAATTAAAACTGACCTTTTCCATTCTTATAGCCACTGCTGAGTTTTCCAAATTTGCTGACATATTGAGTGCAGCACTTTCACAGCATCATCTTTTAGGATTTGAAATAGCTCAACTGGAATTCCATCACCTCCACTAGCTTTGTTTGTAGTGATGCTTCCTAAAGCCCACTAAACTTCTCATTCCAGGATGTATGGCTCTAGGTGAGTGATCACACCATCATGGTTATCTGAATCAGGAAGATCTTTTCTGTATAGTTCTTTTTGTAAATCTTTAATTCAATTTTCTGTTGATGGGGAAGGTTTGTGTTCCTTCCCTCTTGTTTGACCTGAGACCAAACTAGGGTGGAGGTAATGAAGATTATTTGACCTCCTTCAAAATGTTCCATGCATGCACTGCCCTACTCAGTGCCCCTGAATTTGCAGCAGGCCACCATCAACCCACACCTCCACTGGAGACTTCTGGACACTCAGAAACAAGTCTGGGTCAGTCTCTTGTGGCATCATTGCTCCTTTCCCCTGGGTCCTGGTGTGCACAAGTTTCTGTTTGTACCCTCCAAGAGTCTATTTCCCCAATCCTGTGTAAATTCTGGTGGCTCTGTGATGGAGTTAATGGTGACCTCTTCCAAGAGGGCTTATGCCATACTCAGGTCTGCTGTACCCAGAGCCCCTACCCCTGTGGCAGGCCATTGCTGACCTTACCTTTGCAGGAGACATTCAAACACAGTTCTGGCTCAGTCTCTGTGGGGTCTCTGGGTCCTGGTGCACACAAGGTTTGTTTGAGCCCTTTGAGTGTCTCTGGAAGGTAAGGAGTTTGATTCTAAATGCGATTTTGCCCCTCCTTGCCCCATCTTGCTGGGGCTTCTCCTTTGCCCTTGGATGTGGGTATTTTTTTTTTTTTTTTTTGGTGGGATCTGACATTTTCCAGTAGATGGTTGTTCAGCAGTAAGTTGTAGTTTTGGAGTTCTCACAGGAGAAGATGAGCACATGTCCTTCTACTCTGCCATCTTGAACAAATTTTGTCATAGTGTGTGGTTGAAAATGTATGTTTCTTTAGAGTAGTGCTAACATGGGAAAACATTTTGAGTAAGACAGTTTACTAACTTGGAATACTGTTTAGAGTTAAAAAAAAAAAAAGCAAACAAACAAAATCCCCACCTTTTAACTTGTTGCCATCTTCACCATAATTAAATTTAATGAGCTTTTCTCTAGTAGTCCCCAAGGAATCTACTGTCTATCAAGTCTAATTGGTATTTTCCCTAGAGATAAGAATTATATACACACACAGTGAAGAACATAGTATATGTAAAGATTTTAGAACAAAAGGGAGGTATTCTTTTGAGAAATGAGTATGATTTGGATTGATTTTTGACATACTTACACCGTATTTTAAAAAGTTGTTCATTTAAAATGTCTCAACTCAAAGAACACTTATAAAAGCTAATCAAGTACTCGATGTTAGTGCTGGGCATCAAACTACCAGAGACATAAAACTATCTAAAAACATTGCATCATTGCATTAAGATTAAAAATTGTTAGATAATTTTTGCTAGTTTAAAGGCCTGGGGAATGTACTGAAATGAATTATTTTTTTTACTGAAAGGTGGTTAGATAGCATCACCAACTCAATAAACATGAATCTGAGCAAACTCCCAGAGACAGTGAGGAACAGGGAAACCTAGCGTGCTACAGTCCATGGCGTTGCAAAGAGTCAGACATGACTTAGCAACTGAACAACAAAATCAGATGACCCAGAGGGATAGGATGGGGAGGGAGGTGGGATGGAGGTTCAGGATGGAGAACACATGTACACCCGTGGTGGATTCATGTCAATGTATGGCAAAACCAATACAATATTGTAAAGTAATTAGCCTCCAATTAAAATAAATAAGTTTATATTAAAAAAACTCTATGAGGCATAACAGTATAAGAAAAATTTATAATTTCCATTATCCTTGTGTTGTGTGTGTGCTTAGTTGCTCAGTTGTTTTTGAGTCTTGTGACCCCATAGACTGTAACCTGCCAGGCTCCTGTGTCCATGAGATTTTCTAGGCAGGAATACCGGAGCGGGTTGCCATTTCCTTCTCCAGGGGATCTTCCCAACCCAGGAATCCATTATCCTTGCTGCTGCTGCTAAGTCGCGTCAGTCGTGTCCAACTCTGTGCGACCCCATAGATGGCAGCCCACCAGGCTTCCCCGTCCCTGGGATTCTCCAGGCAAGAACACTGGAGTGGGTTGCCATTTCCTTCTCCAATGCATGAAAGTGAAAAGTGAAAGTGAAGTCGCTCAGTCCTGTGCGACTCTAGCGACCCCAGCGACCCCATGGACTACAGCCTACCAGGCTCCTCCATCCATGGGATTTTCCAGGCAAAAGTACTGGAGTGGGGTGCCATTGCCTTCTCTGCCATTATCCTTAGACACACATATTTTAAAAAGCACAAAAGATAATATAATGAGTATCTATATGTGTGTGTACTTGCTAAGTCGCTTTAGTTGTGTCCAGCTCTTTGCAACCCTATGAACTGTATCCCTTCAGGCTCCTTTGTCCATGGGATTCTCCAGGCAAGAATAGTGGAGTGGACTGCCATGCTCTCCCCAAGGGGATCTTCCTATTTACCACTAGCACCACCTGGGCTCTAAAGTAACATATAATGCCTATGATTTTCATATTTGCCTCAGAACACTTTTGTTAACAAATTCTTATACACAAAATTGAATATCATTTTTATGCTCTTTCCTGTTCTTCATTCCTGCCATTCTACCTCCGTCCTTCAAAAGAGACAACTAATATATCATGAAAATTTGATATATCCAGTCCATTTTTGTATATTAATTGTTACTGTGAGTCTAAAAATACTATATGGATTTTTATTTATCTACTTTATACATTAACTCTGGGTGAATTATTTTTCAGCTTATAAACTAATAACTTACTCTAGAACTTGGTAAAAAATAACATACTGATGGTTGCCAGAGACAGGGCTTGTTGGGGGAGTGGGTGAAATGCATGAAGTTAGTTCCAAGGTACAAATTTTAAGTTATAAAATAGATATCTTGGGAATGTAGTGTACAGTCTGGTGACTATAATTACTACTGTATGGTATATTTGAAAGTTTCTAAAAGAGTAAATCTTAAAATTTCTCTTCACAAGAAAAAAAATTTGTAAATATATGAGGTGCTGGGTGTTAATATATATAGTTGTGTCATCATTTCACAATATACACATAGATCAGATCATTATGTTGTACAGTTGAAGTTGGTATTAATATGATATGTCAGTATATCTCAATAATAACTTTAACCTAAAAGTAAAACAGTAATGGATATAAGTTAATATGACATGCATTAGGAAGGAGATGATGGTGTAATGAGGACCATGTCAATAGATTGGTTAAAATAAAGGCTTCCAGTCTCTTGTTTTCCAAATTTAAACAGCTTTTATAGTTTGTACAGTAAAGAAGCTACAGGCATACTTTATTTTATTGTAGTTCACTTTATTACACTTTGAAGAGGTTGTGAGGTTGTACTCAACCTCTATTAGTTTATAAGCTGAAAAATAATTCAGCCAGAGTTAATGTATAAAGTAGATAAGTAAAAATCCATTGTGTACACAACCACACAATCTTTTATAAATTAAAGATTTGTGATAATTCTGTGTCATCTATTGGCACCAATTTTCCAACAATATTTGCTTATTTTGTTGTTGTCACATTTTCATAATTCTTATAATATTTCAAATTTGTTATGATTATTTTATTTGTTATGGTCATCTGTGATCAGTGACCTTAGTTGGTCCTATTGCATTTGTTTGGGTGTACCACAAATCACACCCATATAAGACAGCAAACAATCAATAAATGTGTTCTGATTGCTCCACTGACCAGCCATTCTCTCTCACTCTCCTTGGGTCTCTCTATTCCCTGAGATGAAAAAAATCTTGAAAATACACCAACTAATAACCCCACAATGGCCTCTTAGTGTTCAAGTGAAAGGAAAAGTTTCTTGTCTCTCTCTTTAAATCAGAAGTTAGAGGTGATTAAGCTTAAGTGATGAAGGCACATTGAAAGCCAAGATAGATCAAAAGCTAGGCCTCTTGAGCCAGTTAGCCAAGCCGTGAATGTAAAGGAAAAGTTCTTAAAGAAACTTAGAAGTGCTACTCTAGTGAACATATGAATGATAAGAAAGTAAAGCAGCCTTATTGCTGATATGGAGAAAATTTTAGGTGTTGGGGTAGGAGACTAGACTAGCCAGAACATTCCATTAAGCCAAAATGTAATCCAGAGCAAGTTTCCACTCTTTTCAGTTCTATGGAAGCTGAGAGAGACAAAGAAGTTGCAGAAGAAAAATCTGAAGCTAACAGAGGTAGATTCATGAGGTTTAAGGAAAGGACCTGTTTCCATTACATAAAATTGCAAGGTCAAGAGGCAAGTGCTAATGTAGGAGTTGCAGCATGTTATCCATCCAAAAAACCTTGCTAAGATAATTAATGAAGGTAGCTAAGACAAACAACAGATTTCTCTGTTGGCAAATGAGACTTCTATTGGAAGAAGAGGACTTCCATAGCTAGAGGGAAGTCAATGTCTGACTTCAAAGCTTCAAAGGAGGGCTGACTCTCTTGTTAGGGGGCTAAGGCTGCTGATAGTTTTGAGTTGAAGCCAATTACTCATTTACCATTCTGAAAATCCTAGGGTCCTTTAGAATTGTGCTAAAGCTACTCTAGCCATGCTCTATCAGTGGAACAAAAAAGCCTGCACGGTAGCACAGTTGTTTACAACATGGCTTGCTGAATATTTTAAGCCCATTGTCAAGACCTACTGCTCACAAAAAAAAAAAAAAGAAATTTTTTTCTTTCAAGATGCTATATTTTATTGACAATGCACTTGGTTATTTTAGAGTTCTGATGGAGATGAGCAATGACATCAAGTTCCTTTCATGCCTGCTAACACAATATCCATTCTGCAGCTCATGGATCAAGGAGTAATTTTGACTTTCAAGTCTTATTATTTAAGAATATCTTTCATATGGCTATAGCTGCCATAGATAATGATTAAGCTCATGAATCTGGGCAAAGTAAATTGAAAAGCTTCTGGAAAGGATTCACCATTTTAGATACCATGAGTATTTAAGAATACTCATAATTTATTTCTGGGTTAAGATGGAAGAATAGAAGGACAACACGCTCGTCTCCTCCTGTGAGAGCACCAAAATTGCAACTAACTGTTCAACAACCATCAACAGGAGGACACTGTAACCCACCAAAAAAGATACCCCAAGTCCAAAGAAAAAGAAGGAGCTGTAGTGAGACAGTAGGAGGGATATAATTACGGTGGTGGGTATGGGATAAAATCAAATCCTATGCTCACCAGGTGTGTGACCAACAAACTGGAAAACAATAATAACAAAAACTTATCCCTCCATTGTGAAGATTCTGAACCTGTCAGGCTTCCCATCTTGGGGATCTGACAAAGGAATTGGAAATCCCCAGGGAATCTTACCTTGAATGCTAGCAGGATTTGATTATGGGACTTCTGTAGAATTGGGGGAAATGGAGACTCCAGCTTGGAGGGCACAAACAAAATTTGTGTGCACCAAGACCCAGAGGAAAGGAGCAATGACCCAACAGGAGACTAAACCAAAACTACCTCCTAGTGTTGGAAGGTCTCCTGTGGAGGTGTGGATCAGCAGGGGCTCACCACAGGGATGGAGGCACTGGCAGCAGCAGTCCAGGAAGGTGTCCCTTAGAGAAGACCTCTTGGATGTTGCCATTAACCCTACCATAAAGCCTGTACCCCAGGGCTGGGTTGCTTTGGGCAAAACAACCTATAGGGAGGGAACAGATAATTGGATTAAAGTTTTACTGAGCAAGGCTCTGCTCACTGGTTCAGTTCAGTTCAGTCACTCAGTCGTGTCCGACTCTTTGCGACCTCATGAATCGCAGCACGCCAGGCCTCCCTGTCCATCACCAACTCCCAGAGTTCACCCAACTCACGTCCATTGAGTCAGTGATATCATCCAGCCGTTTCATCCTCTGTCATGCCCTTCTCCTCCTGCCCCCAATCCCTCCCAGCATCAGAGTCTTTTCCAAAGAGTCAACTCTTCGCATGAGGTGGCCAAAGTATTGGAGTTTCAGCTTCAACATCAGTCCTTCCAATGATCACCCAGGACTGATCTCCTTCAGAATGGACTGGTTGGATCTCCTTGCAATCCAAGGGACTCTCAAGAGTCTTCTCCAACACCACAGTTCAAAAGCATCAATTCTTAGGGGCTCAGTCCAACTCTCACATCCATACATGACCTCTGGAAAAACCATAGCCTTGACTAGACGGACCTTTGATGGCAAAGTAACGTCTCTGCTTTTGAATATGCTGTCTATGTTGGTCATCACTTGCCTTCCAAGGAGTAAGCATCTTTTAATTTCATGGCTGCAATCACCATTTGCAGTGATTTTGGAGCCCCCCAAAATAAAGTCTGACACTTTTCCCAGTGTTTTCCTATCTATTTGCTATGAAGTGATGGAACCAGATTCCATGATCTTAGTTTTCTGAATGTTGAGCTTTAAGCCAACTTTTTCACTCTCCTCTTTCACTTTCATCAAGAGGCTTTTGAGTTCCTCTTCACTTTCTGCCATAAAGGTGGTGTTAGTTGCATATCTGCCACGGCTGCGACGGCTGCAATGGCGCACAGAGCGCGGGCGGCTGCGACAGCGTGCAAAGTGTGGCGGAGAGGAGGTACCCCACGTCCGAGGTCAGGGGCAGAAGCTGGGAGGACCCCATGCCCAAGGGGCGGCGGCCAAGAGGAGCTACTCCCCGCCCGAGGCCAGGAGCGGCGGCCAGGAGGAGCTGCCCCATGCCCGAGGCCAGGGGGGATTGCCGGGAAGAACAACCCAGTGTCCAAGGAGCAGTGGCTACACGGGCACCAGAGGGCCTAGAGGAGCTATGCCACGTTCAAGGTCTGGAGGGGCGGTGGTGAGGAAATACCCCTCGTCCAAGTAAGGAGCAGCGGCTGCACTTTACTGGAGTAGCTGTAAAGAAATACCCCACGTCCAAGGTAAGAGACCTCAAGTAAGATGGTAGGTGTTGTAAGAGGGCATCAGAGGGCAGACACACTGAAACCATAACACAGAAAACTAGTCAATCTAATCACACTAGGACCACACCCTTGTCTAACTCAATGAAACTAAGCCATGCCGTGTAGGGCCACCCAAGAAGAATGGGTCATGGTGGAGAGGTCTGACAGAATGTGGTCCACTGGAGAAGGGAATGGCAAACCACTTCAGTATTCTTGCCTTGAGAACCCCATGAACAGTATGAAAAGGCAAAATGATAAGATACTGAAAGAGGAACTCCCCAGGTCAGTAGGTGCCCAATATGCTACTGGAGATCAGTGGAGAAATAACTCCAGAAAGAGTGAAGGGATGGAGTCAAAGCAAAAACAATACCCAGCTGTGGATGTGACTGGTGATAGAAGCAAGGTCCAATGCTGTAAAGAGCAATATTGCATAGGAACCTGGAATGTCAGGTCTATGAATCAAGGCAAATTGGAAGTGGTCAAACAAGAGATGGCAAGAGTGAATGTCAACATTCTAGGAATCAGCGAACTAAAATGGACTGGAATGGGTGAATTTAACTCAGATGACCATTATATCTACTACTGTGGGCAGGAATCCCTCAGAAGAAATGGAGTAGCCATCATGGTCAACAAAAGAGTCCGAAATGCAGTACTTGGATGCAATCTCAAAAACGGCAGAATGATCTCTGTTCCTTTCCAAGGCAAACCATTCAAAATCACAGTAATCCAAATCTATGCCCCAACCAGTAACACTGAAGAAGCTGAAGTTGAACGGTTCTATGAAGACCTACAAGACCTTTTAGAACTAACAACCCCAAAAGATGTCCTTTTCATTATAGGGGACTGGAATGCAAAAGTAGGAAGTCAAGAAACACCTGGAGTAACAGGCAACTTTGGCCTTGGAATACGAAATGAAGCAGGGCAAAGACTAATAGAGTTTTGCCAAGAGAACGCACTGGTCATAGCAAATACCCTCTTCCAACAACACAAGAGAAGACTCTACACATGGACATCACCAGATGGTCAACACCAAAATCAGACTGATTATATTCTTTGCAGCCAAAGATGGAAAAGCTCTATACAGTCAATAAAAACAAGACTGGGAGCTAACTGTGGCTCAGATCATGAACCCCTTATTGCCAAATTCAGACTGAAATTGAAGAAAGTAGGGTAAACCACTAGACCATTCAGGTATGACCTAAATCAAATCCCTTATAATTATACAGTGGAAGTGAGAAATAGATTTAAGGGACTAGATCTGATAGATAGAGTGCCTGAAGAACTATGGACAGAGATTCATGACATTGTACGGGAGACAGGGATCAAGATCATCCCCATGGAAAAGAAATGCAAAAAAGCAAAATGGCTGTCTGGGGAGGCCTTACAAATAGCTGTGAAAAGAAGAGAAGCTAAAAGAAAAGGAGAAAAAGAAAGATAATTCCATCTGAATGCAGAGTTCCAAAGAATAGCAAGGAGAGATAAGAAAGCCTTCCTCAGTGATCAATGAAATGAAATAGAGGAAAAGAACAGAATGGAAAAGACTAGAGATCTTTTCAAGAAAATTAGAGATACCAAGGGAATATTTCATGTAAAGATGGGCTCAATAAAGGACAGAAATGGTATGGACCTAAAAGAAGCAGAAGATATTAAGAAGAGATGGCAAGAATACACAGAAGAACTGTACAAAAAAGATCTTCACGACCCAGATAATCACAATGGTGTGATCACTGACCTAGAGCCAGACATCCTGGAATGTGAAGTCAAGTAGGCCTTAGAAATCATCACTACGAACAAAGCTAGTGGAGGTGATGGGATTCCAGTTGAGCTATTCCGAATCCTGAGAGATGATGTTGTGAAAGTGGTGCACTCAATATGCCAGCAAATTTGGAAAACTCAGCAGTGGCCACAGGACTGGAAAAGTCAGTTTTCATTCCAATCCCAAAGAAAGGCAATGCCAAAGAATGCTCAAACTACCTCACAATTACACTCATCTCCCATGCTAGTAAAGTAATGCTCAAAATTCTCCAAGCCAGGCTTCAGCAATATGTGAACCGTGAACTTCCTGATGTTCAAGCTGGTTTTACAAAAGGCAGAGGAACCAGAGATCAAATTGCCAACATCCGCTGGATCATAGAAAAAGCAAGAGAGTTCCAGAAAAACATCTATTTCTGCTTTATTGACTATGCCAAAG